>NC_081562.1:247488-325615 GCF_022355385.1 Mustela nigripes | reverse complement strand
TGGCTGCTCCCACCGTCCTCCCGTGCCCCCACCCGTCCCTGACACTCATCCGCTTCCATTTCTAAAACTTGATTATTTCAAAGTGTTATTTAAAACATATGGGGGCATCTGGGTGGCTCAGTCATTGAGCGTCCACCTTCGGCTCAGGTCATGATCCTGGGTCGCTGGGATTGAGCCCCACATGAGGCTCCCTGCTCCGTGGGAAGTCTGCTTCTCCTGCTCCCCCGGCTTGTGTTCCCTCTCTGGCCGTGTCTCTCTCTGTCAAATAAATAAAATTGTTAAAACAAGTTATAATCTAAAGCATACAAATTAAAGCCTTCAGGCAGCTTGTTTCCAGCATAATCCCTCGCAGAGCCTTCAAGCCGCGGGGCATGTCTGCGCGGCTCCCTTGTTTGGCACTGGGCCGTCCCGTGCTGGGCCCGGTGCAGCACCTGCCGTGCGCTCCGGTCTGTCCTGGGTGACTCTCCTTCTGGTGACTGTCGGCAAAGCTGATACTCTAACACTGTACCTTTCTGCTCTTTTGTTTTATCTGTGTACAGGATCTTATCATTGTGATTAATGACAATTTTGTTTTGTTCCTTTTAAGTCTTATACCTTTTATCTCTTTTTCTTGCCTAATTGCAGTAGTTGGAACCTTTAGTACATGTTGAGTTGCAGTGTGATGGGGGCCTCCTTGTTTTATTTATTCCCTGAGAAGAAAAGCTTTCGACTTACTTTCTTTTAAGATTTTTTTTGTTTATTTGACAGAGACACAGCAAGAGAGGGCGCACAAGCAGGGGGAGTGGGAGGGGGGAAACAGGCTCCCCACTGAGCAGGCAGCCCGATGCGGGACTGATCATGATCAGGACCCTGGGATCTTGACCTGAGCCGAAGGCAGATGCGTAATGACAGTCCCCCAGGCACCCCAGCTTTCAACATTTTATAATTAAGTATGATGTTTGTTGTGGGGTGATCACAGACACTTTAAAAATCAGAATTAAGGCGGGGCGCCTGGGTGGCTCAGTGGATTAAGCCGCTGCCTTCGGCTCAGGTCATGATCTCAGGGTCCTGGGATCGAGTCCCGCATCGGGCTCTCTGCTCAGCAGGGAGCCTGCTTCCCCCTCTCTCTCTCTCTCTCTCTGGCTGCCTCTCTGTCTACTTGTGATTTCTCTCTGTCAAATAAATAAATCTTTAAAAAAAAAAAAATCAGAATTAAGGGAATTTTCTTTATTCCTAGTCTTTTTAGTTTATAACATGAATGGTTGTTGAAATTTATCAAATGTTTTCATTCTCTTGGGAGTGCCCGGGTGGCTCAGTGGGTTAAGCGGCTACCTGGGACTCAGGTCAGGATCCCAGGGTCCTGGATCAAGTCCCATGTCGGGCTCCCTGCTCAGCGGGGGGCCTGCTTCTCCTTCTCCCTTTGCCCCTCCCTCTCTCTCAAATAAATAAATAAAACCTTTTTTTTTTTTAAAGATTATTTATTTATTTATTTATTTGACACAGACAGAGGTCACAAGTAGGCAGAGAGGCAGGCAGAGAGAAAGAGGGAGAAACCGGGTCCCCACTGAGCAGAGAGCCCAATGTGAGGCTCCATCCTAGGACCCTGAGATCATGACCTGAGCCGAAGGCAGCAGCTTAACCCACTGAGCCACGCAGGCGCCCCTCAATAAATAAAATCTTAAAAAAATGTTTTTACTTTCTGTTGAGTTGATCATATAATTTTTCTTCCCTATTCTCATAGGCATGTTCTGTTGCTTGTTTTTCTAATGTTAAACTGGCCTTGGTTTCGTGGTCTGCCGCCCTGTCGTCGTGGTACTTTATGATTTCATGTGCTGAATTTTTACATCTGCGGTCATCAGCAAGATTTGCTTATAGTTTGCTTTTCTTATAATGTCCTTATCAGGTGTTTAGAATCAAAGCTTTATGTTCTCAGTATGGGACACAATCTTTCATCTTGTGTCCCCTGGTGAGTGTGTATTAAGACTGGAGTCAGTTCTCTTTAAGGGTTCGGTAGAGCCCGGAGGAAAGGTCCGTAAAGCCGGAGCTCTCCCTTCTTTCTTCCTCTCCTCTCCCTCCCTCTCTCTTCCGAATGGGCTCCACGCGCTCCCAGCACAGCCCTGAGATCAAGAGTCAGACACTTAACCAACAGAGCCACCCAGGAGCCCCGAGCCTGGAGTTTTTATATGTGGGGCTTTTAATGATAGATTTTGTTTCTTTCGATGCTCTAGAAATATTCAGATTTTCTCTTTGTTCTTGTCAGTTTAGATGAGTGTGTTTTTCAAGGAAATATTTCATTTTTTAAGATTTATTTAAATTGTCATCATATTATTTGTCGTAACCTCATCCTGGTGACACCCGTGGGCTCTGTTGTGATGCGCCGTATTTTGTTCCCGATGTCGTTCTCGGCGGCGTCTTCCTAGGCGAATGGTCATTCCCTTCACAGAGCCCCCTTGCCCCGTCCCCAGTACGAGTGTGACTGGGTCTCCCAGCATGTGGGCCTCCATGTCCGTCCCCATGTGCCCCCCCATGTGCCCCCCCATGCCCCCCCCATCCCTCGTCTGTGCCGCGGCCCGCACGCCGCAGGCGGTCCGCCGTGGCAGAGCTGAGCCGAGCCGGCGGGCCTGCTGCCGAGAAGGGCCTGCCTGGGCCCGGAACCGCCGCCGCTCCCGGCCGCCACCTGCCTTCGTGGCCAGCTGCCCGCGTCTCGTTGGCATCGGGGCCGGCCAGGGGTGCGGCGCGCCTCTTCCCTCGCCACACCGCAGCCCTCTTTCCCCTCCGCCGGCGTCTGGCCCGTCGGCCGCTGGCTGTCTCAGCTGCTCTGCGCTGTCGGGCTCTTGCCCCGCTCGGGGGCTGTTGGCGGCGTGTCTCCTGCGGCGGACCCTGGAAGGAGCACCCGGGCGGCCTGGGGCGCGGCCCCTCCCTGCGGTGTTGGTGGCCCGGGGCCTGCCGCCGTCCGCCCCGGGCTCGGCAGGCCTCCGCGGCTGCCTCACGGGCCTTCCCTGTGGTCGGCTCCCTGCTGCCCTTGGAGAGGCCCCTCTGACCGCGCTCTCTGGTCTTCCCGGAGCTGGTGTCTGCGCCCCTGGAAACCCACCGGGAGGGTTCTGCGCCCGTGGGGGTCCGGCTTCTCAGGGCATGTTTGGCCGCAGGTGATCCAGTTCTTGAAGAAGAAGGACGGCTTCGTGGGCCTGGTGTTGAAGCACCTCGGCACCTCAGCCCTCATGGACCTGCTGCTGCGGCTCGTCAGCTGCGTGGAGCCGGCCGGGCTCAGGCGCGACGTCCTGCACGTGAGTGTGCGGCCGCTGCTCTCCGCAGCCTCCCGGTCTGCGTCCCTGCGTCCTGTGGCGGCTCGGGGCGGGAGGGTCAGGGCCCCTGGCGCCTGTCCGGCCTGACTCCCCGCCGCGGGCTCATTGGGGCTGCGCCTCCGGGCTCGTGCTGGACGCTGGGTCCGCGGTCTGAGCCCGTCTGCTCTCTGGCTTCGGGCTGCTCGGAGGCAAAGAGCCGAGTGTTCCTTTGCCGCCGACACTCTGTGGCCTCCCGCCCCAAGATCCCAGTGCCCCCGCGGCCTCAGAGCGGCGGTCCTGTCAGGGCCTGGCTTTATGTCCGGCACGCTGCCCAGAGGGAAGCGTTAGCCGACAGTGTTCATGCAGAGGCAGCGGTCGAGCCAAAGCGGGCCTGTTTGTTCTATGTAGAGTCTGTGCACGTGTCTGTCCAGACAGGCTTGCGGGACGAGGAGCTGCTTGGAGCTCCCGGAGGGCTTTCCCAGAAAAGAGGGTTCTCATCTCCGAGAAACCAGCAAGTCAGTGCCGGCCGAGCTGTTCACTGTCGTCGGGCAGGCTTTGTTTGCGGCTGAAGATGAAGTGTTGGTCTTTCTTGCCCATTTCCAGCCCCAGACATCCGGTGACAGCTGTCATCAAGGTGGCGGTTCTCACACTTGGGCTTATGCTGCCCGCCACAAAGAATTGATCACGGTGGCTAGCAGTAGGCGGTGAGCGCAGCGGACACGTCTGCTGTTACCAGCAAGCCTGCGCAGACTCACGGCTGAGTGGCCACGGAGGCAGACCTTCCAGTTTGGGATAAGGAAATGCACTGGTCTTCCCTGGACGCCCACCGCCTTTGAGCTTGGCGCCGTGCTGGGCGCTCAGTCCTCACCGTGCTCCTGCTGCCGCACCAGGCCTCTGTGCTTCTCCCACTCCCGGAAGGGCCCTGGTGGCACAGAGAGGGGAGCTGGGCCCCACATGCAGCCAGGCTGCACACTGCGGAGAGCGCCCCGGCTCCAGCCCCTTCTGTCCTCTGAGGTAGCCTGAGACCGTATGTTTAAGAGGCCACCATTGGGGCACAAGGACTGTGGTTCCCTTCTTCACGGAGTTTGGGTCACTCCGGAACCTGATCACGATTTTTTCTGGACACACATGTTGGGCCAAGAACCTCTGTCCCTGGAAGCTGGCACACGGATTTCTGCTGTCCTGAACGACTTCCCTTCTGTTGGGTTGGACGTGAAGAACGTCATTGACGGGCCTCTTTTTCCCTTTCAGTGGCTCAACGGAGAGAAGATCATCCAGAGGCTCGTGCAGCTGATCCATCCGAGTCAGGATGAAGACGTGAGTACAGCGCCCGCCCCTCGCTCGGGCTGCTGGGGAACGTGCCCTGTGGGTCCTCAGATGAGGACCCGTTAGATGCCTTTCTTCCTTTAATCAAGCACTTTCTAGACTATTTCTTTTCAGTAAAAAAAATAATAACCAGGAACGCCTGTGTGGCTCAAACGGTTAAGCGTCTGCCTTTGGCTCAGGTCATGGTCCCAGGATCCTGGGATCAAGCCCTGCATTGGGCTCCCTGGTCGGCGGGAAGCCTGCTTCTCCCTCTCCCACTCCCTCTGCTGTGTTCCCTCTCTGTCTCCCTGTCAAATAAATAAATAAATAAAATCTTAAAAAAATAATAATAGTAACCACATTTTATAAAAAACAAAGGAGCTAAATTAGTTATCTCTGGCCGAGTAACAGATTACTCTAAAACAGTTGCTTATAACGAAACGCATTTTTTTTTTTAAAGATTTATTTATTTATTTGACAGTGAGAAATCACAAGTAGACAGAGAGGCAGCCAGAGAGAGAGAGAGGGAAGCAGGCTCCCCGCTGAGCAGAGAGCCCGATGCGGGATTCGATCCCAGGACCCCGAGATCATGACCTGAGCCGAAGGCAGCGGCTCAATCCACTGAGCCACCCAGGCACCCCGGAAAGCATTTTTTATTTCTGTTTCTGTGAGTCAGGGACCTGGACATGGCTTAGTGGGTGCTCTGCGCAGGGTCTGTCACAAGACTGGGCATGTCAGGGCTCAGCGCAGGAAGGGCCCGCTTCCAGGGTCACCAGCGGCTCAGCAGGACTCTGTTCCTCCAAGGCGGTGGGGCTGTCCGCAGGACAGCTCGCAGTGTGCTGCTGGTTTCCTTTGGAGTGAGCAAGACGGAAGCTGTCCTTCTGCACATTTATCTCAGAAGGGACAGTCTGGGTGCTTGGGTGGCTCAGCATCTGCCTTCAGCTCAGGGGTCGAGTCCTGCAGCCGGCCCCTTGCTCCGTGGAGAGCCTGCCGCTCCGTCTGACCCGCCCCGCTCGCGTTCACCCTCTCTCATGCGCGCGCTCGCAAATAAATCAAATCCTTTTTTTTTTTTTTTTAATGGACAGTCTGCCCTGTGGCTGTATTCTGCTTTCTCAAAGGCAGTGGCTGGGTCCAGCCCACGCTCGAGGAGGTGGGATTTGCAGGGTCGGGAGCTCTGGGAGGAAGGCTCCCGCTAGCAGCGTAGAGGCGTGTGGGATGGCAGCGGGGCTTCCTCTCTTGGCCTCTGCCCGCTCCCTGCAAGAACCACTGTTGAGTTTGGAGTAGACCCTGACAGGCCTTTTTCTGTGCATGACAAAAGTAAAGACGCTTGCTTGCCCTCAGCAGTCGGAGAACAGCAGTGCAGGCTCATGGCCGCGCCGTTGCTGCGGCCTGGCCACGCAGTAGTCCGAGGCCGTCGGACAGCTGGGCAGGAGGGCCTGTGCTCCAGGCTGAGGCGTGGGGACACTGGGCTGACGGGCCTGTTCCGCGGCCCAGAGGCTGGGGCGAGGCCACAGGGACCTCCCGGGTGCTTTCATCTCTCCCTTAAGTAGTCACGGGCCCACTCCCTTCATCCCAGAGTGCCCCTGGCGTGCCCGTGAGGGCT
The DNA here is from genome assembly GCF_022355385.1 of Mustela nigripes. NCBI lineage: Eukaryota > Metazoa > Chordata > Mammalia > Carnivora > Mustelidae > Mustela > Mustela nigripes. The sequence goes on along the minus strand of NC_081562.1, from coordinate 319,447 downwards.
GCGTGTTCTGACGCTCCCGGCAAGCAGCCCGGGGCACGCCGCATCACTGAGCACCCCATGCCGCCCCAAGTGCGCTGCCCGGAGTTTCCCCGGTTAAAGGGTGGTTTTGCCCCAGAAGAGTCGAGGTCTCCTGTTTCCTCTGTAGCACTTGCTGGTTCCGTTAGCGTCCAGGACTCACTTGAAACGTTAGCAGCTACGATTTAACGCTTCCTATTTTAAGTAGGAATTCAAAATACAGTGTCACTGACACGGTCAATGTCTGTCTCAAAGGGGCCCACGGGGTGGAGCAGCGTCTGGTGTATTTGACCCTTGAGAGAGCCCCGTTTGGACTCTTGGGGATCGTTCAGTTCATCGAGAAGGTCTGGACAGACTAGCATCCTGACGTCAGAAAGGCCAGCCAGTGCTCTCTGAAGCGGCCTGATTGAGAGAGCCCGCGGTCCTTCTGAGCACTGAGCAGGGGGCAGCTCCCGTGGTCCAGGCGGCGGCTGGCCTTTCTCCTCAGCCCTGAGGGCAGCGCCGCACCTCCTTTTCATTCCAGAGACAGTCCAACGCCTCGCAGACCCTCTGTGACATCATCCGGCTGGGCCGCGAGCAGGGCAGTCAGCTGCAGGAGGCACCGGAGCCCGACCCACTCCTCGCAGTGCTGGAGTCGTGAGTGCTGGTGGCCTTGCGGCTGCCCGGCAGGGCGGGCAGGGGTCTGTCCATCACTAGGGAGTCTGCGCGCCCTGCCCTGAGCCCCGGCAGGTACCGCCGCTCGGATTCAGACTCCGAGGAGCGGGCCCCGACACGCCCGCCCGTTAGCTGAGAGGCCTGCCTCTCCCGGGCGTGGCTGCAGGGCTCTCCGGGCAGGTGCACGGGCTCCAGGCCGGCAGGGGCCGGAGCGTCGTGAGAGCTCTGGGTGCCTGGCCTGGGGGCCCAGTAAAGCCCCGGTGAGTTTTAGGGTGCTTCCGCTTCACGGAGAGCAGAGGTGGTCCCCTGGGCTTCGGGCGGCACCGCGTCTGCCGCAGCAGCAGCGAGCCGCGTGTATGCCGACAGGCAGGACTGCGTGGAGCGCCTCCTCAAGAACATGTTTGACGGAGACCGCACGGAGAGCTGCCTCGTCAGCGGGACTCAGGTGTTACTCACCTTGCTGGAAACGCGGCGGGCTGGGTGAGTGTCTTGCGTGGCTGAGTGCCGAGTGAGCGCTGGGGGTGCCGGGCGCGGCGTGTCTTTCACGCACGTTGATCGTGTGAGCGATCGGAGGGTTGGACTCTGCTGCTGGAGGTGCACGTGCGGCAACTTTGGCCCTTGGCATCCATCATGTTCCCGCCCCAGTGCGTAGGCACCGAGCGTCCCCGGCTTCCGGAGGGCTCCTACATGGGTCTGTGGGAGAGGTGTGGCCAGTGAGCGTGCCCTGCGGACCGTCCCGGCGTGTGGGCTGTGGGTCTGGTGTGCGTGGCCCTGTGTGGGGTGTGAGGTGTGCGCGTCTGTGCACCTGTCTGCTGTGCTCTGTCCTGTCCTGCCCTGGCTCCTGGGGCCACTAGTTCTCTTACTTCCGCGTTCTGGGGGAGCTTTGTCGAAGCCTCGGCACTGAGGGGCTGGACTTAGCAGCAACAACAGAAGAACGAGAAAATGACAGGAAATTGCCTTAATGTTGGTAGTGAGATTCTTGGGGGTTTTTCTCTGTCTCTGTGGGACCCCGTACATATCTCTCGGTTTAGTACCTAAAGCCGGTATGACGCTGTCATCGCCTACTCCGGTTAGGCCGCCAGAGTATTGATTGTTTTCTGTTTGTGAGCCCAGGAAGCCTGGTCCTTTTCTGTAGGAAGCGGGGGCTCTTCTGAGGGCCTTTGCCCGCATGGAAATGACACATAAAAGAGATGAGGGGCCTCTGGGAGGCTGTCAGTATAAGCACCCACTGTTGGTGTAGGGTCAGGTTGTGATCTCAGGATCCTGGGGTCGGGCCGTGTCGGGCTGGGGGTGGCCCACACTGCGCGGGATTCTTCCTCCGCCTGCCGCTCCTCTGCCGACTTGCATTCTCTGAATGGATAAATACAATCTTAAAACAACAACAACAAAACAAAACAGAGATGAGCTTGCTGATTCTCTTTTTTATTCTTTCTTTCTTTCTTCTTCTTTTTTTTTTGTATTTAAAATGTTTTCCTGTCGCGGTGACACATTACTTTTATAACTGGGAGGTGGTCCAGTGAGCGTGAGGTGCCGCCAGCCCAGCAGGGGCGAGGGGCTGCCCTCGGTCAGCACCAGGGAGCATATTCTGGAGGCCAGCGGCGGTTTTCTCTCATCTCTGTGCTAGTCACCAAACCCCTCCTGAGCCAACGAGTGGAGAGGTTGGGGGAGTGAGGTGAGACAGAGGGCAGGGCGCGTCCCCCGTGTCTCCATCTCCTGTCCTCGTCCACAGGACAGAGGGCTTGGTGGACTCCTTTTCTCAGGGACTGGAGGGGCTGTGCACCGTCAGCAGCAGCGTCCTGCACGGCATTGAGCCACGACTGAAGGACTTCCACCAGCTTCTGCTCAGCCCGCCCAAGGTGGGTGACCCTGAGTGGGATGAGGCCGCTGCGCCACCGTTGCCGACCGGAGGGGTGCCGCACCCCGGCGGGAGAACCAGCAGGCAGACGCCAGGAGCACGTGTCCGCCCGCTCAGCTGCCCAGTGACCAGCTCTGCTCTGACGCCCGGCCTGGGGGTTGAACAGTTCGTAGCCCCCGCGCACATGACTCTTGTGCTCTGAAATCGGGCTGTCCCAGAGTCCGAGTTTGCCCGGTGTAGGTCTGGCCTCCAAGTCCGGGACACCAGGCCAGGGGAGCCCTTTGCTCAGCTCAGCAGCTCTGGGCACCACTTGGGTCACACAGGGAAGGGCTCCGTCACTTAGCCGCCCTCCAGCTCACCGCAGAGCCCCTCCGTCACGGCCCCGTTCCCTTTCCCAGGCGCTTCTCAGCCTGGCTTCTGCTGCATGGCTTCTCTTAGCTGCCACCTTGCTGCCCGCCTCTCCCACTAGAAAGTGAGCTTCCTGAAGGTGGGATTCTGGAACCCCGGGTTAAGGAGAAGGTAGATACGTCATGGTGCCATGTGTGGGGTCGGGAGATACCTGCGTCCAGTGTGGTGAGGCCGCTGTTAGCCGCCGCCTCCGAAAGTGTTCGTGGGGCGAGCTCTGTGTCCTGAGAGCCGGCCCCATCTTGGACATGTCTCGTGAGCTGAGGTGCACATCTCTTTGCTTGCTTTGTTGAGACCAGAGAGCCCTGGGCTTCTGGGGGCCATGGACCACCATTGCTCGCTGCTCTGTGAGGCCCTGGGGGAGTGGTGGGTCCCTAACACCGCTGACCCTCATGTCCTCTTGTAGGCAGCGCTGCCTCGAGCAGTCTCCACGCACACATCCCACGCATCGCCGGGCTGGGCCACACTGTGGGGTGGTGGCCCTGTCCCTTTGAGCAGGTAGCACCAGAGTCGAGAGAAGCCGGCAGTGGTCATGCTGGTGGCAAGGCTCTAACCAGGTGGCGCTGCTTTGTCTGTAGAAAGAAGCGATCCTGACCACCATCGGCGTGCTGGAGGAGCCCCTGGGCAACGCCCGCCTGCACGGGGCCCGCCTCATGGCCGCGCTGCTGCACACCAACACCCCTGGCATCAACCGGGAGCTCTGCCGGCTCGACACCATGGGCCTGCTGCTGGTGAGCGGGCCTGCCGCCGGCCCTGCACCGCTACCTGGTCTGTGCGGGCGGGCAGAGGGGAGTGGGGCGCGTCAGAGGCAGCCGGCGGGACCTTGGCGGACGGTCACGGGGGAGGGTGAGGAGGGGCTTCGGGGCTGACCCAGAATGGGTGTGGTCTGTGCAGAGACACTGTTTCCCGGGCCTGACCCAGGCTGCTGGCACCGGTTGCTGGGAAGCACGCTGAGTGACAGCGGGACAGGCCTTGCTGTAGGCTCGTGAAGAATTGCTCTGGAAGCAGCGGGCAGATTTCTAATGCAGTCTGAGGGAAGGGAGAAATAACGGTCCTCTCCTTTCTGATTTCTGCGGAGGAGCGGACTCAAGTGGCTGTTCAGTATAAAACGTCCTAAAAGATCAGCTCCTGGTCACCCACTGTCAAAGGTCCTCTAGCGGTTCTTGGCCAAGCCGGTGGGAAGTGGTCCTGCCCTCTGCAGATGTCTCTCAGCCCCAGGACCGCCTTGGTGCCTGAGGAAGAGGGGCCAGCAGGCAGGGCCGGCTGTGGGCAGCTCCTGGGGCCCGGGGGGTGCTGACCGGACGGGGCGTCACCCTGGGTGTCCGCCGTGAGCAGAGACAGTCTCCAGTCTGGTGTCCTGCCTTGCAGTAGGGCCGCTACTCGCAGGGAGCGGAAATCTAACATTCGAATCCTTACCCCGGGAGGGGCCGGCCTTGGAAGCAGGCCCGGGGACCATCAGTTTCTTCCCGTGTTTGGACTGTGAGCCGAGCCACGGATCAGGGATGCGGTTCTGAAAGGCCTTTGCGGTTTCCTCTCCCTCACCCATCTTTTTGCTTTGATTTTATTGTGAGAAAATATATATAACCTAAAATTGACCATTTTCATCATTTTTAAGTGTACAATTCAGTGGCATTAAGTATATTTACGGTGTTATATAAACATCACCAATGGCTGTTTCTGGAACTTTCTCATCTTTTCAGACAGAAACTCTGACCAGTAAGCAGTGTCCCCCCACAGCCCCCTCCCCAGCCCCACCGTCGACTCTGTCCCCAGGTCTGACCACCGCGGTGCCTCCTAGAAGTGAGGCCAGGACTTGTCCTTCTGTGTCTGGCTGGTTTCACTCAGCACCGTGTCCTCGGGGGTCCCCCAGGTCCTGGCAGGTGTCCGCTGCTCCTTCCTTTTCAAGGCCGAGGACTATTCCACGACGCCCACGGGCCGCGTTTTGTCTGTCCCTTCCTCCGGCAGGGGACGTTTCGGCTGTCGTGAGTAACGCTGCTCTGAGTACCGGTGGACAGTGTCTCTCTGAAGCCGGCTCTCGCTTTCTTTGGGTGTATCCCTGAAGTGGAATTGCTGGTCAGAACGAATTTGGGGGATTAAGGTTTTGAGGAACCTCCACACTGGTTTCAACGGTGGTTGTACAACTTACGTTCCCATCCGCCGCGATCAGGGGCTCCGGTTCCTCCACATCCCCCCCATACCTGTTTTCTGTTTATTGGGTTTTTTGTTTGTTTGTTTTTTAATAATAATAGCTGTCCTAGTGCTGTAAGTGGTATTTTGTGGGATTTGGGGGGTTTTGCTTTGCATTTCCCTAACGATTATCCTCGGAGAAGTGGTTGTTCAAGTCCTTTGTCTATTTTTTAATTGGGTTCATTATTTATGGTTGAGTTGTAGGAGCTCTTTATATATTCTGTGTATTAAAATTTATCAGATATATGATGGGAAAATATTTTCTCCCATTCTGTAGATTATTTTCATTCTCTTGATAGTATCTCTGACATGAAAGTTGTAAATTTTGATAAAGGCTAACTTAACCTATTTTTTTCCTTTATTGATTGTGTTTTGGGTGTTACATGCAAGAAATCATTGCCAGATCTACAGTCGTGAAGTTTTCCCTGTATGTTTTCTCTGAAGAGTTTTATGGTCCTACTTTACTAGGCTTTGATGTATTCAGGTTAATTTTTATATGCGGTGTAAGGTGAGGGTCCCAGTTCGTTCTTCCGCGGGCGGGTCGCCATTCCTCCCAGCACCGTTTGCTGGGAGGCTGGCTTTTCCCGCGTGGGTGGTGGGGACACTCCTGCTGAAAATCAGTTGAGCACACGAGGCTGGCTGGCGCACTGGGTGCAGCATGTGGCCTTTGATCTCAGGCTTGTGAGTTTGAGCACCAGGCTGGGGTTAGAGAGCCCTTAAACGAAAGAGAGAGACGGAAGGAGGGAGGAGAGGCAGAGACGGGACGGTGTCCTTCCAGACTCCTTCTCTTCTTTCGCTGGGTCTGTCTTCATGCCTGGACCACTCTATTCTGATTACTGTCACTGTGTAGTAAGCTTTAAAGTTAGCAAGTGTGAGTTCTTCAGCCCTGTTCTTTTTTAAGATTGTTTTGGCTCTTTGAGATCCCTTTAGATTCCATATAAATTTTAGGATGGGCGCTCCTGGGTGGCTCAGTCAGCAGTTAGGCCTCTGTCTTCAGCTCAGGTCATGATCCCAGAGTCCCGGGATCACGTCCCACGTCAGGCGCCCTGCTCAGCTGGGAGCTCGCTTCTCCCTCTGCCCCTGCTCTCTCACATGCGGTCTCTCCCTCTCGCTCTCAAATAAATAAATAAAATCTTAAAAAGAAAAATAAGTGAATTTTAGGATGGGTTTTCTATTTCTAGCCAAAAAAAAAAAAAAAGTGCCTTGGGATTTTGGTACATATTAGTCTGTCGATCACTTTGTGGAGTATTGTCATCTTAACGAAATTAAGTCTTCCAATCCACAAACATGGATGTCTTTCCGTTTATTTACTTAGCGGTGTTTGTAGTGTCTAGTGTACAAGTCTTTCATTTTCTAGGTTTAATTTATTCCCAAGTATTTTATTCTTTTGAATATTATTATAAATGGAAGTGTTTTCTTAATTTTTTAAATCTTAGTTGTTAGTGTGCGGAAGTACACAGATTTGTGTGTTGATTTTGTGTTGTGACTATGCTGAACCTGTTTGTGGGCTCTGACAGCTTATGGGGAACCTGTGACATTTTCTGCGTGTAAGAGTGCATCTGTGAAAGGGTAGTTTTACTTCTTTCTCTCCTGTTTGCAAGCCTTTTGTTTCTGTTCCTAATTGCTCTGTTGGGGCTTCCAGTGCGCGATCGCACGTGCGCGTCCTGGCCTTGGTCTTCCCGGAGGAAAAGCTTTCAGTCCTTCGCCCCTGGGGTGGCATGTGCTGTGGGCTGGCCACGCGCGACCTCTGTTACACCAAGGAGGTTTCCGTTGATTGTTCGTTTATTAAATAGTGTTTTTATCAAGAAAACGTGTTCTATGTTGTCACATGTGCTTTCAGTAGCAGCTGAAATGATCATGTGGGTTTTTCCCCTCCGTTGTGCTAACATGGCGCGTTCCACGGCTTTTCGGAGTCAGCCCGTCCCTGCATCCAAGGATTAGATCCCATGTGGCCTTGGAGCGCCGTCCCTTGACGTGCCGCTGGTCTGGTTTGCTCGAATTTTGTTGAGGGTGTTTGCGTGGATGTCCATAAGGGTCATTGGTGTGTGGTCTTCTTGGGATGTCTTCCTCTGGCTCTGAGAGCAAGGTAGCACTGTCCTCAGAAAATGAATTAGAAAATGTTCCTTCTCTTTTGGGGAAGAGTTTGAGAAGGATTGTGGTGGTTGGTTCTTCTTTAGATGTTTGGTGGAATTCACCAGTGACGCCGTCTGGCCTACGCTTTTCTTTCTTGGGGGGTGGGACTGGCTCTGTTGAAGAGGAAGTGACATTGTGAAGTCACCTCCAGGGTCACTCCAGGCCACACAGGCAGAGAATGTGAAGCTGAGATTTGAGAACTGTGTCAGGCAGGTGGCTTCCTGCCTTCAGCCACCCCCAGATCCTTGGTGTGAAGGAGGGTGAGGTCTGCACCCCGTCCTCCGGCCTGTCTCCCGCGCTGCACACCCTTCCCCATCCCCCACGGACAGCAGAGGGCTGCCGTAGCCGCTGCGGGGTGTGAGGTGGCCAGAGGGATGTGGATGGCCATTCTGTGTCTCCCCTGCTTGCTGCCGGCATGCGGGACCGGAGGGTCCGAGGCAGGCGGCCGCGCCCAGCCCTGTTCTAGGGGAGGGAGGCAGCCCCCTCACCCAGCCTCCTCTGGGCTTCAGCCTGTGCAGCTGAGGCGTGGGCCCCGCTGGGTCCCCTCAGGGAGCGTCCATGGGTGCGCGTCTCAGTGCCGTGTCCCCTCCTGAAGGAAGTCCCCGGATGTTCGAGAATATAATGTACTTCCAGTAACTCGTGGGTCAAAGACAAAATCCTAAAGGAAGAACAGTAAAAATACCATAGAGCAAAATGTGTAAGGGTACCTGGGAGAGGAAAAAAGGCTAAAAATGAATGAGTTAAGCTTCTAACTTAAGGACAGAAGGATGAACCTACCGCAGGACGTGGTCAGAGGAGAGCAGAGTTGAACAGAGTGAGAGCAGCAGCTGCAGATGGAGGGCAGGCGGCGCGGACAGAACACACTGGGGAAGAGCCTTCAGCATCCCCTGGCCGCCGAGATGGTCGGGGGCAGCGGCCCCCTCGCCTCTGTGTTCCTGCCACTAGGAGAAAATCCATCCGCGGACTTTCCTCTGTCCTCTCTTTACCCCAGGACCTGTTTTTTAAATACACCTGGAATAACTTCTTGCACTTCCAAGTGGAACTGTGCATAGCCGCTATCCTGTCCCACGCCGCCCGGGAGGACAGGGCAGGAGCCAGTGGACCGGACAGTGGGGTGGAGCTTCTGCCCGGGAATGGGGACCCTGAGACCCCCCAGCCTGCCGCCAGCTGTCCCGAGAACACAATGGTGACCCATGTAAGTCCAGCCAGTGTCGTGTGTGTTGCTCTGTGCCCCCGTGTGTCTGTTCGCTGAACCCCATCCTGAGTTGTGTGGATATCAGCACTAACACGGGGCGCCCACGGCTGCCTCGTAACCCTCCCGGGATGTGGAGGCCCTGCCCGCCCTCCACCCATGAGACGGACAGTCACAAAGAAAGTGTCCACGTTTGCCAGGGCCCCTGAGCTGGGGCAGCCGAGGCCAAGGCCCCGTGGTAGGCCGCAGTCAGCAGACGGGGAGGCTGCCCAGGTCTGCTCCTTCCAGGCCAGTGTGCTGTGTCCTGTCCCGTCTGCTGCTGTCCAAGGAACATGCGAGGGAAAGAGAGAGAATGTTGAGTCTCACGAGAAAGCGTTCCGGGATAACGGGCTTCTGAAACGACACCTCTCTCCTTTCCTTGGGTCTTCCTTGCTCCCCGCGAGTGCGTGACGGACGCTCACCTCCAGGACTGCCCACGGCTCTGGGTCCTCGAGCGAGTGCACCCCCGCTGCCCGGTCTCCCTTGCCCTGGACAGTCTGCGTCTGGCGGGGGGTTGGTCTCAGCAGGTGTTTGCTGAGGAGGAGAGGGAGCAAGTGCCCGGCCCTCGCCAAGGAGCCGCCTCGGAGACGCTTCCCTGCCAAGGCCTGGGGCTCTGCAGGGGCAGCTCCTACCCTCAGGCTGTGAGGCTCACCCAGGAGGAGCAGAGGCTTGGGAAGGCCTAGGTCTCTGGTGACAGTCCCCGTAGAGGGTGTGTGGCTTGAGCGAGTCCTGCAGAGAGCCGGCCTGAGCTGGACAGCAGCCCTGGGGTAGACAGCTGCGGATAGGCAGCTGCAGTGGTGAGGTCCACACAGGGTTGGGAGGGTGTGGGGGGCCCCGTGAGGGGTGGGGGGCGAGTTGAGTCCCAGAACAAACGTGCAGGCACAGGAAACCGCACTCGGGCGCAGTCCTTGCCTCTGGACACAGAGAAGGGGGGAGGAAGCCAGGTAGAAGGAGCAGACCCCGGGCAGCCCTGTGGGGCCTGGAGCAGCGGCTGCCCTGCTGTTTGCTGGGGACTGCAGGGAGCCCATAACGGTGTCCCCACCCACAGGACACAGCTTGGCGCTGATGTGCCTGCTTCACCGTCTAGGGGCCGGTGGAGGGGTGGGTGCAGCCCTGTAGGCCCTGACTGGTGTCCCCTCTGCCTCTAGCTGTTCCAGAAGTGTTGCCTGGTCCAGAGGATCCTGGAGGCCTGGGAAGCAAATGATCACGCACAGTAAGAAGCCATGGGGGAGCGGTGGGGTTGGGGGCAGGGGGCCCCTGAGGGCCCAGCATGGGCTCCAGCGCGGCCATGGCGTGGCCAGTTCAGGAAGGTTAGGGCTTGGGGGGCTGGAGGAGACGGGCCAAGCAGCTGTGCTCCATCCCTGCCCTCCCGTCTGTCAGCCAGAGCCCACCTCCCACCACAGTGTGTCCTCCGTCCCCCCATGTCCCCACCCCGGCCCCCAGCCAGTTCTCCCTGAGCCCAGAAACCCACCAGGCGCATGCAGCCTACTCGTGCTGGCTTTCCTGCCCCATCCAGCTTGGTCTCCCCCGTGCCTGCAAATCTTGACCACCCGGGTCCCCCAGAGGTGTGGCCTGCAGGGCCCCGTGTGGGCAGCCCCAGGCCTGGCCCTCACCCTGCCTTCCCTTGGCCCTGCCGGCTGCTGCTCTCGGGGTCTCTCTGACCTCAGCTGGTTCATAGCTCACATCTTGCTGGTACAGAACCCATCCGTTTGTATCCTCCGTAGCATACGTAGAGCATCCAAAACGGGGCCCTCTGCCCTTCCTGGGGCCTGGTCCGTGCCGTGCCCACTGAAGCCCTGGGCGGAGTCTGCCCTCGTGCGTTCTGTGTATCTGTGCGTGGGCACCTGTTGGTGGTGGGGGGGCACTTCGCTGCTGTCACTGAGGGTTTGTGACACCCCAGAGGTTAGCGGCGGTCTGCGCGGCCTTGTCCCTGGTCCAGCACTCCTGCGCCCAGAGGTGCAGCTGCACAAAGGCCTCCCCGTGGGCCTGTCGCGCCGGCTTCTCCAGACCCCTGCCTCCGCCTGGCTGGGCCCCTGGCTCCGGAGCTCACTCGTGCTTGCTCTCCGGCTGCCGTCAGGCTTTTAGGACAGAGAACAGGTCAGAAACAAAACTCGGTCCTCTCCGGGACTTGCGTGCTGTGGTTCTAGATGTGTGACTTGTAATACCTTCCTAACGCAGAATGGATTTTAAGGCGGGCCCTTCTGTTGGGTCTTGTTTGTGACAGACGGGAGTGCGGGGTGGGGCGGCGGACAGAAGCGAGGCCTCGGGCCCCACGTGTGCAGAGCTCAGTGAGGGGGAGGCAGCGTGGACACCCCGAGAGCCGGGTCGAGTGAGGCCCGCTGGGAGCCCGGCCACCTGGAGCAGCCCCTGCCCTGGCCTGCCCGCTCTGGGTCCCGTGTGTCTGTTCCTGAGCATCCCTGGGTCAGGACGTACACAGGGACACTACCTTTTAGTCTTTCGGAGTCTTCTGCCCCACTGGGTGTTTCCCTCAGTCAGCCAGCTCTGGGCGGAGTCGGGAGGGCGTCTGGGGCCAGGACAGGTCAGAGGTGTCCGGGTGTGAGCCCAGGGACGTGGCATTGGCCCAGGCCTGCAGGGTGACCGCAGGCCCGTCAGGCCTTACGTACGGCGCGGAGGTCCTGTCTGGATGGTGGAGGTGGGGGCAGCGTCTGCCTAGTCCGCGCCTGTCGGTGGTGAGACCAGGGTGATGGGCACGCGGCAGGCGCTCTGCAAAAGCGAGTGTCCGGCAGGTCAGGCTGCAAGGAAGGGTTCTCGGCGGGGGGGCGCGGAGTGGGCGCAGGGAAGGCCATGCGTGGCAAGTCAGGGCCCTGGTGGACACCCCGTGGGGAAGCCCAGGGGTCCCCTGACGCCACTGCTCCACTTTCAGGGCAGCGGGCGGCACGCGGCGCGGCAACATGGGCCACCTCACGCGGATCGCCAACGCGGTGGCGCAGAACCTGGAGAAGGGTCCCGTGCGGGCGCACATCAGCGACGTCCTCCGAGGTGAGCCCTTCCCGTCCTCACTGCCTCCTGGCAGCCGAAGCCCTGTTCTGGGGGTTACTGCCTGAAGCGGCCTCTGACCCCCAACCACCCCCCCGACCCTCACCTGCCTCCTACAACCCCATTTCCTGCACTCTGGCCCCTCAGCAAGTGCAGCCGGACCTGGGACAGTCCGATTGTTTCCCCACCTTCTCTCAGGGGGGCCTGGGACCCAGGTGTCCGTGCTGTTGAACAGACATCTTTGGGGGGTCTCCTTGTGCCCCAGGCCCTGGCAGGCGCCTGTGTTCAAAGGGGACCACCCGTGGGCTGCCTGAACACCACCCTCCTTCTCTGACTCAGGCAGTTTTGCAGACCTTTCCAGCACAAGTCTGGGGACCTAGAGAAGCTGGGGGAGCTGGCCTCTGTGCTCAGAGACTGTGGGGCTTGAGACACCTGCCACGCCCCCGACCTGGGGCCCTAACCCTCACGCCCCTCTCTGGCCCTCTGCTGTCCCGCCGTGATCTTCAGTTCCTGGGCACCGGGCTTCCCCAGCTGAGCAGGGAAGGCCCCGGGGCTCTTGGTTCAGACAGGAAGTGGGCTGCTCAGAGGGGCTTGTGCATCCCTGCCAAGGGGGATGATGCCCGGAGCTCATGGGGACGGATGGGTGGAGTGGACGCATGAGTCCAGGAGGCTGAGGGCGGACGGAAGCCAGGACGCACAAGGTGCGGGGCCGGTGTTCACACCAGCTTCGGGACCAGGACTGTCTTCCTCAGCCCCTTGCTGGAGGCTTGTGCTGAGGGACTGGTGGTTGCAGAGAGCAGTGAGCTCTGTCCGGAGGCCCCACAGGGCGTGTGCGAAGCTGGGACTTCGCACACCTGCCTGGGCGTGCTGAGGCGGGGACTCGGGTGTGTGAGCCGGGAGCAGGCACAGGGAGGGGCCGGGGCTCATCCCCCACCGCGGGCCGCACCGTGTGGACCTGTGGCCATGCCGCACTGGCTGCCTGGCCACCCCCTCGGAGGGTCTCAGCTGTGGTCCCTGTGGCCCAGGGCCAGAGGTGAGCTGAGAAAGCTCTGGGTGGCCCTCCAGGAAGGACGCAGCGGCGAGGTGTGTTTGGCTCCCGGGTCCACTGACACCCGTGACAAGGGGTATGTGGCCCGGGGAGACTCCCCACAAAGGGTACGGTTTGGGGTGCGAGACCTGAGCCAGGAGCTCTCTGCCGTGGTCTTCTGTCACCGGCTGCAGACCGGAAAGCGGGGACACAGGCACGTGGGTTGGGCCGAGGGGGAGTGAGGCGGTGGGCCGAGAAGGAAGCTGGGCTGCGTCTCCTCGGCCGTCCTGCTCTGCTGGGGCCCGCTCTGTCCCCGTGAGCACCCTCGAGTTCCCGCAGGACACTTGGCTGCCTTGGCCTCCCTCCCCTCCAGCAGGCAGCCCTTGAGGTCCGCTCTGGGCGCTCCCCATCCGTGCGCAGTGGCGCCGGCCCCTGGTTCACAGCGCTGCCCCCTTCCAGGGCTCCCTGCTGACTGCCGAGGGCGCTGGGACAACTTTGTGGAGGAGACCCTCGCGGAGACCAACCGCAGGAACGCCGTGGACCTGGTGAGGGGCTCGGGGGGTGTCCCGTGGTGCTGTGGTCATGCCTTCCCATCTGCTCGTCATGCGGGGATGCGTGCGGGAGTGGGTGGGTGTGTGCCCATGTGGCCCCATGTCCCAAACACAGTGCTGTCCTGCTTCAGGCCCCGGTGGCCCCCTAAAGCCTCAGCAGAGCCCCTTCCCTGTCCCATCAGGAGCCCTAGTGTGCTCTCAGGGGCTCCTGATGCCGAGGCCCAGTGTGCCCTGTGCTGAGGGGCCGGGCAAGGGGGCAGGAGCCCCGGGGGTGTGGGGCTCACATCCACCCACTCTGGCTGTTCCAGGTAAGCACCCACCACCTTCACCCCTCGAGTGAGGATGAGGACATGGAGGGCGTTTTCCCTAATGAGCTGTCCCTGCAGCAGGTGCGTGTGGCCGCTCTGCCACCTCGGCAGCCCTGACCCGCTCTCGGTAGCACCTGGGCCTCCAGCCCCGCCGAGCCGCTGCGGGACACGCCCAGGGGAGCGCGCTCGTCCCCACGCACCCGGCTCGAGCAGGGGTGGGGCCAGACGTGCAGCCCCTGTAACGGGGGGGACCCCTCAGCCACCTTCCATCAGTAAACCCTGGGGGCCCGGTGGACAGTGTTGAAACCTAAAGGAAACGAGGGTCTTTGGACACGACCCCGCGTGCGTGTTATCCCGAGAGGTTAGGTTGGGAGAAACCGCGAAGCACCAGTGGGTTTTCTGGGCGCAGCCTCGGGCTGAGGCCTGCCCTGCGTCACCCTCCCCGCCAGGCTTTCTCCGAGTACCAGGTCCAGCAGATGACGGCCACCTTCGTGGATCAGTTTGGCTTCAACGACGAGGAATTTGCTGACCAGGACGACAGCGTCAAGTGAGCTCCCAGGATGTGCGCGGCACTGTCCGCCCTGGGGTCCTCGCACCGAGAAGCCTCCCACGTACACCGCGGCCCCCTCTGAGCCTTCGGCATCTCCCCGACCTTGTCCCCTGTCCTGCCTGGCCCTGGAGGCCGACCTGCCCCTTTCTCAGCTGAAAGCCCCGTCTCTGTGGGAGGGTCCGGGCTCAGACACCCTCAGGGGTGGCAGGTTGTCACTGTGCAGACCAGGGACGGAGTGGGCCCGGCACGCGGGGGCGAGGAGGGAGGCGGACGGAGCGCTGCCCCCTTCGTCCGAGGCCCCCATCTGCCTACACCCACGTGGCCGGTCGCTGCCTGCAGAGCCGCCTACACCCATGGACTCGGCTGTGCTCCCCTGGGAGGGGCAGCTGCGGCTGGTGTCCCCCCAAGGGTGCGAGCGGGAGTCCCCGGGGCCCGGGCAGCCCGGTGCTGAGGCCCGCCCTTGTCGCCGCAGTGCTCCTTTCGACAGGATCGCGGAGATCAACTTCAGCATCGACGCGGACGAGGACAGTGTGAGTGCCCTGCTCCTCACCTGCGGGGGCGCGGGGGACGCCGTGCCGGCTGGGCAGTAGCGGGGGGCAGGGCTGCTCCGTGGCACCCGGGCCCGTCCTGCCAGCCGCTCGCCCCGCTGAGCCTCTCCGGGCGCCCCTGTAGCTGCGTGGGTGCTCTTGCTCGCAGCCCAGCACAGCTCTGTTTGAGGCCTGCTGCGGTGACCGCATCCAGCCCTTCGACGACGAGGAGGAGGAGGACATCTGGGAGGACGAGGGGACGCACCGCGCCGCCCGGGTGACGGCCAGGGCCAGGTGTGAGGCCCGCGGGTCCTCCCCAGGGCCCCTGAGACCAGATGTGCCCGGTGCTCGGAAGGGACGCTTCCAGGGGCCCCATGTGCTGCCCTCTGGTGGCTGCTCTGACCTTGTGTCTTTCCCCAGGTTTGGGGGTCCTCACACCTCAGAGAGCTGCTCCAAGAATGGCCTGCAGCGTGGGGGCCAGGACAGGAAGGAGGGTTTGGAAGCAGACAAGGATGCCGCCCGGGCGGGTGCTTCTCTGGCTTCTACCCAGAAGGAAGGTCCTCGCTTGGAGGGTGGCTCAGAAGGTAGATGCTGGGGACACGGGGTTCAGGCTGGGCAGGGAGGGGACTTGGACGGGGACACAGGCCCCACCTGGCCTGTGCATGGTGGGATACACGAGCTTTCAAGCCATGTTCCCCAAAGTGGTGGCTTTCCTGTGCCGCCAGCCATGATGACGCAGGATTGGTGGCCGATGCTCCGGCCTGTCCCCCGGCTCCCCCCTGCCACCAGTCGAGGTTACCCAGCCGCGCCGTCACAGCCAGCGGCCTGTGTCTGTCCACTGGTCCACTTCCCGTGGGAACCCCGTAGCGCCTGGTCTTCAGGGCCCAGAAGGCAGGTGGGGCCGACCTGTGGGTCAAGGGTGCCTGGTCTGCTGTGTCCCTCCCAGAAGGTACCTCGTGGGCAGTGTTTGATGAACCGGTGAACTCGCCAGTGCCGGCCCCAGGAGTGGCGGTGGATGTCGGTTCCAGCGTGTGGGCGGCCAGCACCCACAGTCCCTCGACTTCGGAGGAGAAAGGCTGGGCCAAGTTCACCGACTTCCAGCCTTTCTGCTGGTAAGGTGGGGTGGGCCAGGAGGTCACCCCATCTGCCCTTGGGGGTGGCATCTCCCCAGAGGGGGCTCAACCTTGCCTTCTACAGCTCTGAATCAGGGCCCAGGTGTAGCTCCCCGGTGGACACGGGCCACGGCGATACCCAGGAGGGGCCGAACCAGGGCCCAGAGAGAGCCCGTGAGTAGGAGGGGCTCTGAGCACAGGGAGTGGGGGGACGTGGCCAGGGCCCCACGCCCACGGTCCACTCCCAGGGGAAAACCGGCAGTCCTTGGGCTGTGGGTATGGCCGGCTGCCCTGTCCATGCTGCTGGGAGCTCTGGCAGGCAGTGAGGGCTTTCCCAGCCCAGGCCAGTCTCTGAGGCCTTGCTTTGTCTGGGCAGGTCACCCTGGTGCAGTGTGCCCCCTCACTGGCCATCCTAGGGCCTGTTTAGTGTCCTTGACCCTGAACCCCTCATCAGACAGGCTTGGAAGCCCCACAGGGCTGGGTGGCGGCCCGTCTTGCCTCGGGGAGGACTGTCTCTTCGTCCCGTTCCTACAAATACACACGTGCAGATGTGGCTGTAGACTCTGAGGTTCCTCTGTTCTCCCTGGACATCAGCAACTTTGTCTCGTAGGCCCGGCTTCCCCGTGTGCCTGGAGCGCCTGTGTCACCAGGAAGGCCCCCTTGGTGGTCTCTGACAACAGTGAGGACCAGCAGAAGACGGCTGGTGCCTTGGAAGCTATCAGTCTGGGTCCCAGCCGGGAGGCCCCCCCGCCGTCCGCGTCAGTCCCCAGGTGTGCAGGATGGCGGCGGGCACAGGGTCCCTAGGGCACACAGATTTCTGGCTGTCCCCAGCACTCTGCTCACCTGAGGGTGGGCTAACCCTGCTGCCCTGATGACCCCATGACCAAGGCAGCCAAGTGGGAGCCAGGGCTCAGGCATTTTCATAGAGATGAGAGCGTAGGGCCTGAGTGTCCCGGCCTGGGGGCTAGGAGATGGGGCTGCCTCACCCTGATCTTACTGAGGACAGTGGCCCGGGTTTTGGGTCTCAGGCCGGCTGAGCTGCCGCCCCAGGATCTGGGGTTGCCCCGATGGTGGGGAGAGAGCACGACGGCCTTTATGTAGTTCCGTGTCTGCTGTCCCTCACGCTCAGACAGCGGGGTGGGGGTGTCCTAAGACCTCTCTGGGTCACGAACCCTGGCTGCAGGTGTCCCTGCCTCACACGCAGGACGAGGGTCTAGGCCTTTGGGGTCTCTCATTGGATCCCTGGCTGGGCCTAGGGGTGTGGGGGGCCGCGTAAGGAGCTGTGAGTTGAAATAGGGAATGGGGGGCTGGTGGGCACTTGAGAGGTGGTGGTGGAGCCAAAGAGTACAGGGGTGGCGGGGGGGGGGGGCAGCAGAATCCAGCAGGAGGGGACAAGGACCAGTCCATGGTGGCCTCTGGGATTTCCTTCCCCCGTAGCCCACTGCCCCAAGCCCTGGTGGTCCCAAATGGTTTTGCGGCTTGGTCCATCCCATTGGTGGGGGTTCAGCTCTGGCCCACAGCACACTCGTTCCTGGGACCCCAGACAACACAACGTGTCGTTGGCCCCCCGCCCTTGGGGGACCTAGCCCAGAGCCAGCGGGGCCTCGTTGATGAGCGTGGATCAGGCATGGGGGCCATGAGTGGTGGCTTTCGGGTTACAGGTACACGCTGGGTTCTTGAAAGGCTTTAACTTTTTCTCAAAGCTCAGAATCACTGCAAGTCTTAAAACCTCTTCCTCTTTCCTGACTCCCTGCCCGAAACCACCTCCGCTCTGGAAAGCGGGCGTTGTCGTCCTTAGAGCCAGCCATGTATTTCCAGGGCTGGCCGCATGAGTGTTTCCGGCCACCCGTGGTGAACCCCTGGTCTGTGCCCATCTGGGCCGACACATGGTCACCAGGCTTCAGTGTAGGGTCCGTTTCTTCCGCTGCCCGTGGTTGCTCGTCGCTGGCTCCCAGGGGTCTCATGTGGACCCGAAGCAAGCACTGGGCAGGTGTGGGCTGGAAGGGCGAGCCGTGGACTCTGTCCTCCCGGGCTGTGGACAGGAGGGCCATGAAGACCAGCACCCGGTGCCGGGGCTGGTGTCCTGAGGTCACCTGTTCTCTCCCTCTCCAGGCGTGGGAGGGCGCGTTTCTGGGCACAGAGCCTGCAGGCCCTCCCCTAACAGGGTGGGGGTGGGGGCCGTCTGGAGAGACCAGATGTCCGGGGCCAGCTTGGGACGCGCCTCCTGGAAGGTCTGAGGCCTCAAGTGGGCAGGCAGGGGGTCTTTGGTGATTCTAGCACTTGGGGTAGCAGAGCTGCCTTGGCCAAGGGAGTCCCTGGGCTACCTTGGGGGTGGCCCAGGACACTGGAGCCTGTCTGCCACACAGGGCCGAGTGCGCCGGCAGCCTGCTGTCGGACCCCACCTCCCCCGCACCTGCAGAAGCCACCTTCACCCTGGCTGTGGCCGTCCCTGCCGAGGCTGCTGTGGCGGCCACCCCAGCGCCGAGCAAGGCCGGCCCCACCCCAGCCACCATGGCAGGCCCCCCAGGACCTGCTGTGGCCGTCACCACTGCGGCCCCAGCCACGTGCACAGCAGCCATGCTGGGGACCGTGACAAAAGACAAGTGAGCCGGTCAGGCTGGGGGGTGGGGGTGGCTGGGGCTCTCGGGCCGCGAGGGTTCCAACCCCCGACCCTTCCTCCTACAGGCAGACAGACTCCCCACCGCCTGCCGGAGCCGCCTTGAACGGCCCCGTGTGACGCTGCTGCTGCCCGGCCACGGCGCGCCCTTCGTCGAGAAAACTACCTGGTGATGCAATTTGTCTTTTTTAATTTAATTTAATTTTATTTTAAAATAAATGCTGCATTGGTAAAGCTGGCAGTTGGACCCAGTTGGACAGCCCAGCCTGCGCCTCTCCTGCCTGACCCCGAGGGGGCCTCGAGTCCAGCTCCGCGCACAGCAATAAGGCCTCGGGCGTGCGCTCTGCCGGTGGGAGCCAGGGGCCGCGACCCCGCGACACCGTGTGGACTGAGGGCCGCGATGGCTGTGGACGCCACAGGCTCCGAGCCTCAGTTTTTACTTTTTTTTTTTTTTCTTCCAACAAACGCAGGAAAGAGCCACGTGTTTGCACTTTTGTGTCCAGCCACAGCGAAGGGTCTCCCTGGCTCTGGGGACAAATGCGGGTCTGGAGCCGGACTGGCCAGACAGGGTCTTAGCTGCCCGGCGCCCCTGGGAGCTGGCCCTGAGCCAGGCTGCAACATTTGACTGCCTTAAAATGAGACCCTCATGGCCTGGTGGGCAGTTGGGGCACCTGGTTAGGGGCTGGCCTTGTG
Source organism: Mustela nigripes (assembly GCF_022355385.1). Taxonomy (NCBI): domain Eukaryota; kingdom Metazoa; phylum Chordata; class Mammalia; order Carnivora; family Mustelidae; genus Mustela; species Mustela nigripes. Next base: position 300,585 of record NC_081562.1, on the reverse strand, counting down.
TGTGCAGGATGGGGCACAGGGGTGCAGAGACTGGCTTTGGCGGTGCCAGGGCACCCGTCGGGGAGGGCAGGGCCAGGCCCCATCATCCTGGAGGAGTCTGTAGGGTTATTTTGCGTTGAGTCCATTTTTAATGTTCTGAGAATCTGACAGGGCACCCAAGACCCCAACTCCCAATAAAAGTTGTGTTATTCTTACTGACAAGCCTGTGTATCGTGAAGCTGCGGGTCCCGGACCCAGCCTGGCGGGCAGTGGGGGGTGGGGGTCTTTGCTGCACTCATGCCCACGGCTGCAACAAGGAGTCTCCAGACGGAGCAGGCATTGAGCTTTTGTCCTTAAATGAGCTCCGTCCAGGGCCTGCGAGCCAGTGCTGTCCCCAGGGCTGCCCCGTCCTCACTGGCTGGGCGGGGGTCGGGGGAGGGCGGCCAGCAGGGCCTCCCCGGGCACTCAACAGTCCCTGTCCCTCCCTAGCAGTGCTGGCCTGCACTGACTCACTCTGCGGCCCCTGCTTTGGTGACTTCTGACCTCCTCCCCCAGGGACAGCCTCATGGACACCCTCCCGGCCCCTGCGTGCATTCGGGCAGGTAGGGGACTCCAGGTGTGCGTTTCCCGGGCCTTGAGAACCTCGGCCCAGTAGTGGTCCGTGTGGCCCAGAGAGAACTTGGGGGCTCTCATCACTCACCTGATGTCACCTGTGGGTCTTTCCTGTGTCCACACCTACTGCTCCCCTCTGCCCTGACAGGTGCCACCACCGGCTAGGCACCGCCCACACCCCACCTGGCCGGCTCCTCACGCAGGTGGGACATTCGCGTGGGAGAGGAGTAAGCATAGTGGCACCTGTCATGGTGCAGGCAGAGGCCAGGGTGTGGAGGACGGTCGGCTTGATGCGGGATTCCGGGGGGCGGGGGGAGGCATTTGGAGCAAACTTCCGGGAACCCCCAGCTGTGACCCCTGCTCCCTGGGGAGCACACCCTCCTCAGCACCCCCAGATGCCCTCTGCCCGGAACCATCCTCCAGACAGTCTGGCCCTGTCTGCGCGCTTCACAGCACCCCTGCAGATGGCCGCCACCTGTCCAGGCGGTGCTTGGGGGCTATGGCAGGAGGGGGTGGGTGCCAGCCCCAAGACCACCCTTCAGGGTGGCTGGGTGCCAGCAAGGGCCCGCTGAAGCTGCCTCCCCATGCCCCTGGCACCAGAGCTTGGGCCCCACGTGGTGGATGTGGGTCCTGGGCAGAGTGGTCGGGGGTGGGAGCGTGGGCCGAGGAGACACAAGCACGGGCGTGTTGTTAGTTCTCTCTTTATAGACTCTGCTTCTAGGAACAGGCGGCCAGTGGCCGGCCACGGGACCGGTGGGCTGACGGGGCGGGGGGCGGGGCAGGAGGGGTCTATTTACAGGCCCACCGAGAGGGCTGTACCATGGCCACCTGCCAGCCGGGGCTCCCCCAGAACTCCAAAATAAGTTACAGCTGGCCGGGCGGGCGGGGGTGGGCAGGGCGTGGGAGCTGGCAGGGGCTGTACACATAAGGGGGGGGTGGGACCTCAATACTGTCGAGGGTGGGGGCTGTAAACATGGCCGGGGGGCCCTGCCCACCCCTAGTGGTCTCTAACGACTGGACGCAGAGCAGCCGGAGCAGAGCTGGGCTCAGGCGTCCGACAGGCAGCTCTGGATCTGGTCCACCCACTGCTGGGCTGAGGGCACGTCCTGGGCACAGAAGTTGTAAACGCGACGCGTCGTCTTCACCTGGGAATGGCGGGTCGCTGACTCCACGGTCCCAGCCCGTGGAGCCCCCCCACCCTGCCATCCCTGGGCCCTGGCCACAGCTCACGTCAAAGAAGGCCTTTTCATCCACGGTCTTGGGGGCACCCATGGTGGGAGTGCCGGGGGCCACGGCCTCCACTTCGGCCAGGTCGATGACGCCCTTGCATTCCGTATCCACACGGTGGTCGTAGTAGCGCAGCTGAGTGGGGGTCCCGGGGGAGGGGAGGAAGTCAGGGCAGCACCCCCCACCCCAGGTTCTAACCTCCTCGCCTTGGCTGCCGACCACTCACCTGGTGCTTGGTCTTGTCCAGCACGAACCAGCGGGCCTTCCAGGGCTTCATGAAGGCTCCCTTCTTGTACAGGGTGCCCTCGTACGACCTGCACAGACAAAAGACCCCGGGCCAGGCTGGCTGTCACGCCACCCCAGCCCCTGCCCTCAACCAGACCCAAGGCTGGACTCGAAGGCTAGACCGGCCAGGGGGCCACGAAGCAGCCCTGGGACTCTCCTCAAAGGCATGGAGAAGGGTCCCCACCCCTCACCCCTCACGTGCCAGGACACTGGAGAGGGCCCAACACCAAGGTCTCAGGGTCTCTTGGAAGCAGCCCCACTTGTAGGGCAGGTGTCTTGGGACGAGGAACACATAGCAGGCCGCTCTGGGGAGGCCATCGTGGCAAGATGGCCCCTCTCCAGCCTGCCAGGCCCCAACCTCAGCTGGTGGCTTGGCTGTGGTCACTGCTTCTACGTCCCAAACCTTTCTAGAAGAGCCCTCCTGCTTCTCCTCAGCCACTGTCGGCTTACGTTCAGGCCACCGTTGTGGCATTATGGCCTCCCCCACAAATCCTTCCACCCAAGAGAGGGCCAGACATTCCCCAACGGCACTGGCCCCCAACCTCTGACCCATCCCACACCCACAGTCCCCCAGCTCAGGAGTCCATGCCGCGCAGCGAGACATGCCCTCACACCTGTTCTCACTCTCGGCCGTCTGGAACTGGCTGTACAAGGTGCTGGTGCTGCGGCGTGCTGCCTGCCGGGAACTGGACGCGGTTGAGCCACTGCTCTGGTCGCTGTCCAGGCTGAGGCTCAGAGTGGAGCCCACAGGCCCCTCCTGCAGGTACACGCCTAGCGAGCGGCGGTGGTGGGGCACGCTGGACACCAGCAGGGAGCTGGGGGTGCCCTGCGGACGAGGGGGGGGGGGCTGTGTCAGGGCCGGTGGCCTCCAGGCCCCCCTGCCGGCAAGCTCACCCTGGCCACCCACACCCAGGTCTGCTCACACGTCCATCTGCCCGGGCCTCCAGGCGCTGTGCTGCCTTCACCCGATCCCAGGTGTCCTTCCAACGCTCCGGGGGTCGCCCCAGCTCCGTCTCCAACCGCTGTAGCTCCTGGGGAAGAAGTGGAAAACGATCATTCGGAAGGAAAATATCCAGACCAAAACGCAGGAAGACCAAACTATGGAAAGCAGGAAGGTGCAGTGATTGGTACCGCTGGAACACGGGTGGGTGAGGGTAGGGGTGGCCAAAACCCAATCATCTGGAGAGAACAGAAATCAGTTGTGCAAAGAAAACAAGGAGCACCAGGCAGAGACGTGGAGCTCGGGGTTGCGGACACTCAGGGACCCAGGGAAGGGGCCGTGGTCCCGAGCAGGAGCTCTCGAGAGCCAGAGGCCTCCCGGCATAAACCGCCACGGGCCAGGCAAGATGTCACAAGCCTGGCAGGGAGCAGCTCCTCGGCCGCTGCGAGCCGGAGCGGCGCGATGCAGGGAGCTGCAGGGCTTCCAGCTGGCCGGAGCAGACACACCTGTAACTGCGCGCGGAAAAAACCCAAACACAATCCTGACCCTCGACAATGCAGAACCCACGATGTCCATTATTTAAAAAAATTACTAGACAAACAAGAAAGCAGGAAAATGAGAGTCATGCTTAGGAGAAATGTTAAAAGAAAAAGATCCAGAAAAGAAAGAGGTATTGGAATCAGCAGGCAAGAAATTCAAACCACTGGTTCTAAATACGTTTAAGATGTAAAGACAGAGACGGACAGAATGTTCAAGCGGATGGAGGCTCTCCACAAAGAATGGAAACCGTTTTAAAAAGACTAACGGAAATTCTAGGGCTGAAAAATACGGAATCTAAAATGCGAGCTTCATCAGACTACAGAAGAGCAGAGCAGGGAGCTGCAACGTGGGGTCCTGGAAATGAGCTGCAGAGAAGAAACCTCGCCTCCGGACCTATGGGTCAGTCCAGTCCCACAGGAAAGGAGGGAGAGACTGCGTAGAAAAAAAAAACCTTTAAAAGAAATTATGGCCAAAATTGCATTAAATTTGATGAAAACCCTCATCCCATAGATCTAAGAAGCTGAGAAAGCTCCAAGCAGGACGGACCAGAAACCCCGAGAGGGCCACCTGGCTGGCTCAGTTGGAAGAGCACGTGACTCTTGATCTTGGGGGTCGTGAGCTCCAGCTCTATGCTGGGTGTAGAGGTTACTTAAAAAAAACTTTAAAACCTCACATGATGGTCAGATTGCTGAAACCAGACGTGAAGAGAAAATCTTAAAGGTAGAGAAAGGGTGACATGTCACGCAGTTTACAAGGACAAGGAAAAGCCCCAACTTTCAATCAGAAACAACGCGGGTGCCTGGATGGCTTGACTAGGTGTCTGCCTTCAGCTTGTGTCGTTGGCTCGCAGCATCCCGGGATCGAGTCCCCCATCGGGCTCCCGGCTCGGCGGGGAGTCTGCTTCTCCCTCTGTCCCTCTCCCCTCATGCGCCCACTCTCTCAAATGAATAAGTAAGATCTTTTAAAAAAAAAAAAGACTGCATGCCAGAAAACAACGCAATGACATCTTTAAACTGCTGAATGTGGGGCGCCTGGGTGGCTCAGTCGGTTGAGCGTCTGCCTTCGGCTCAGGTCATGATCCCAGGGTCCTGGGACTAAGCCCCACATCAGGCTCCCAGCTCGGCGGGGAGTCTGCTTCCTCCTCTCCCTCTGCCTGCCTCTCTGCTTGTGGTCTCTCTCCATCTTTCTAATAAATAATAAAATCTTTAAAAAACAAAAAAAAATCTGCTGAATGTAAAATGCTGTCAACCTAGGGCACCCCTGGGTGGCTCAGTGGGTGAAGCCTCAGAGGCTTCAGATCCTGGGATCGAGCCCCGCATCGGGCTCTCTGCTCAGTGGGGAACCTGCTTCCTCCTCTCTCTCTGCCTGCCTCTCTGCCTGCTTGTGATCTCTCTCTGGGTCAAATTTAAAAAAAAAAATATATATATATATATAAATATAAAGCTGTCAACCTAAAATTCTATATCCTAAGAGAAAACCTTTCATTTTCTTTTTTTTAAAGGCCATTTATTTGACAGGAGCGGGGGTGGCGCACAAGCAGGGGGAGGGGCAGAGGAAGAAGCAGGCTCCCCACTGGCAGGCATCCTGATGTGGGACTCAATCCCAGGACCCCAGAATCGTGACTTGAGCCAAAGGCAGACGCCTCACCAACCTATCCACCTAGCCGTCCAGAAAACAGCCTTTAAAAAATAAAGGCACTGGGGTGCCGGGGTGGTACATCCTGTTGCGGGGTCCGACTCTTGGTTTTGGCTCAGGTCAGGGTCTCAGGATCATGGGATTGAGCCCCAGGTCGGGTTCTATGCTCAGTGAGTTCTGCTTCAGATTCTCTCTCCCACTCCCTTCGCTGCTCCCCCTGCTTATGCTGTCATTCTCTCTCAAATCAATCAATCTTTTAAAAAGGGGGCACCTGGGTGGCTCAGTCCTTAAATACCTGCCTTCGGCTCAGGTCATGGTCCCAGGGTCCTGGGATTGAGCCCCACGTCGGGCTCCCTGCCCAGCGGGAAGCCTGCTTCTCTCTCTCCCACTCCCTCTGCTTGTGTTCCCTCTCTCACTGTCTCTCTGTCAAATAAATAAAATTTTTAAAAAGTAAATAAATAAATAATAATTTAAAATGAAGGCACAGGACACCTGGTAGGAGCAGTCAGCAGAGCATGCGGCTCTTGATTTCAGGGTTGTGGGTCAATCCCCATGTTGGTGTAGAGATTCCTTAAACAAATAAAATTAAAAATAAAAGGGCATAACTGGCCCAGCCAGAAGCCACTGTGTTTCCAGGGCAATCCATGGATTGATGAGTGGATGCCAAGTCGCAGCAAACCGGCCGTGTGGCCACCACACGTCTGCAGCTTCATGACGTCTCCCTTGGCCTGAAGCACAGGAAGTTGTCTCCAAGGTCAAAGCACCAAGAAAACTGCAGCAAGGCAGGGCCCCCCGAAGTGGGTACCCTAGTGCCTGGCTAGTCTGGTCAGGCAGCGGTGCAGCCCGACCGTCCGTGGGGCCGTGCGAGGCAGACAGCACAGGACCGGCCCCCCAAGTTGGCAGGGTCACCCCAGGGGAACGGAGGGACTGGGAACGGTCCCGGCCGGCGGGATCCCGAGCTGTTTCAAAACCAGCTCTGCAGTGATGCCAAGGAAAAGCGCGGCGCACTCATGAAAACACGACAGGACGGAAACAACCGAGAACGCTACAACCTCCAAAATAAGCCCAGGCCCAGCAAAGCCACGGTCGGGCGAACAGTCACGGAGAGTCCGTCGCTGGCGACCTGCGCTCCCAGAAACACTGCAAGTTCTTCAGGCCCGCAAGCAAGGAAGCGTGGAGGTCACGGGACACCGCGAGGAGAGAAGCCTCCCCGCCGTCCGGGCTCTTCCCAAACAGCCTCCGTCACACGCGGGAGACGTGAGGGGAGCAGGCAGGCGCGTGACCGCCATCCACACCACCCCGAAACTAGCACGGGGACAAGCCGCTCAGAAGGTCAATGCGGCGGGACGCTCACTTGTCAGCGGGGAACAAACGGAAGGAAAGAGCAGACACTAACGCAGTCAACCAACAGCAAGGGGCCGGGTTCCGGGGCTGTGGCTAGCTTGGAGCGGGGGGCACAACTCCGCGTCCTGGGTCGTGAGCTGCAGCGCCGCGGTGGGCACGCGGAGGACTTAAAAGAAAAAGCTGGACTCCCACCTGCCCAGGTCAACAGCTAAGCCTAAAGGCACTGCATACCCAGTGAAAGAAAGCGTCAGACTGAGGAAGCACCAGCGCGTGCGGAGTGCAAGAAACTCAGCGCGACCCTGAAGACGCGGGCCAGTGAGACAGACACGGCCCCGTGGCCCCGCGAGGAAACTGAACGGCGCGACTCCCGTCGGACTCCGAGGCGGAACCACCAGAGACGAAGGGTCTCCTTGGCCCTCTGAGCTTGTGGGTCACCCGTTCCCCCCCAAAGCCCTGGGTAACGGGTGCCTCTCGGCCAGGCCCGGCGCTGCGCCATGGACATCCTGTGTTTACGCCGGGATGCTGGCACCTCTTGCTCCGCTGCGGAACAGGCTCCAAAGGGCCTAAGCAGCCCCCCAAAGCCCAACGGCCTTGGACGGGAGCATGGTGGCCGACAGCAGGGGAACCCAGGCAACAGGTGCGGTGGTCTGGGAGAGGCCCGGGGCAGTCCCTGGGAAAACCCTGTCTTCCCTGAGGGCCAACGGTACAAGTGCCTAGAGTAAAGAAGCCACCTCCTAGGTCCCAGGGGGCCAGGACAGCAGCCTCTGGCCATCGCCGCCCACAAACACGAGCTGGGGCGAGGGGGGAGGGGGCAGGGCCCCCGGCCTGAGGAACACACGGGGAACGTCCGACAGCACCGCGGTGCTCACCTCCAGCAGGCGTGAGATGGCGTCTGGCTGGGCTCGGGGGCGGCTGTCATAGCACGGCCATACCACTCGGCGCCTGCTCTGGGGCGCACCCCCATCAGGCCGCTCTTCCTCTGGGGGCTCGGGGGGCCCCTGGGCCAGCTCCCAGTCATAGGGAGGACCCTCGGCCAGCGTCTCCTCGGTGTAAAAGTCCCACACCTTCAGGTTGGACACGTTGCTGTAGGGCCGCAGGACCTGGGGGCGGGCCTGGCATGAGGAGCTGCGCAGGAGGGCGCCCGGACGCCCTGGCCAGGCCCTGGCTCACCTCCGCGTCCTCGGGCGCGTACATGTAGTTGTAGAACACGGGCGTCCTCTTGCTCAGTCGGTCCACGTACTCCCACACGGACCGGCACGCCTGCTGGCCCCGGCGCTCCCCCTTCTCCTCGTACAGGAGCCCTGCAGGGGGAGTGCTGAGCCCCACCACCCTCCAGGCCCGGCCCGGCCGCCCAGCCCTGCCCCAAGCCCAGCCCTGCCCCATACCCAGCTCAATGCGCTCATAGTCCGAGTCGAGCAGAAAGGTCCGGAAGCGGCGGGACGCGTGGTGGTAGCCAAGGAACTTGAGGTAGAAGGGGCTGAACTCGAACTCCATGGGGAACTGCAGGTGGACCTGTGCGGGGTGACCGGTCAGGGCCAGGAGGCGCAGGCACCGCCCCCGCCGTGGGCCCCTGCCTACCTGGTGCACACAGTCCAGGAACTGCAGGAAGACGGGCGTGAAGCCGCTGCTCTGCCCAGCCAGTGTGTGGGCCCCGCGGTGGCTGAAGCGATGGCCAAAGGACAGCCACTCCTTCTCCACCAGCAGCCGGAAGCCCTCCAGCGTGCGGTAGAAAGGGTCGGACAGCAGCTGCACCAGAGACACCACCTGCCGGCCCCGCCTGCCTGTCAGCACGGTGGCCGTGGGGACGCCCGAGGGGCCCGGCTGTCCCCACAGCCCGCACGCACCTGGGTGGTGATGTCCCAGCCGTCCTCCAGGCTCACCAGGACGGACGAGCCCGAGTCCAGCAGCTCCACCACCAGCACCGACACCTGTAGCAGCTTGTGGATCTGCACGGCCGGGCGGCCCCTCAGCACCTCCGGAGCCGGTGCCCTCATCCTCCTGCAGCCGTGCAGGCCCCCGACGGCTCCCCCACCCTGCCCCGTCCTGGAGATGGCCTGCCCCACCCCAACAAGAGCAGGTGGCCCCAGCCTCCCTCCATCACACGGTACTGCCGTCCAGGTGGGAAAGGTCCATCGCCCTCTCCAGGGGCCCAGCGCCGTCAACAAGCAAGCCGTGACCCCATCTGTCCGTGGCTGTAGGTAAGCGGGCCCCCATGGCACAGCAGACCGCAGCAGGGGCAGGGGTTCACACACCTGGATCAGCCACTCTGAGTCCTCCAGCGAGCGCAGGAAGGAGGCAGGGCCGGGCTCAGCGGCAGGGCAGCCTGGGACACACGCCTTCAGCAGCTTTTTGAAGCTGGCCTTCACCTGCCGTGCCTCGAACACCTCGATGGGCACCAGCTCCCACTGCTGCAGGGGGTCTGGCCGCACACCCTGAAGAAGGCCAGCCGTGATGAGATGCGCCCGGGCCCTGGGCCCCCCACCAGGCCCTGGGCCCCCACCCCAGTCACCTTGAGCTGAGCTTTGTCCCCAATGATGTAGAGGGCTGCGCGCTGGGGCTGCAAGAAGCCTGGGTCAGGGGGGGCCCCGTTAGCCTGGGGCGGGCTCAGCATGTCTCTGCCTGCCAGCCGGGAGCCCACATCAACGCCAAGCCCACCGCTGCGCCCACTGGCCCGGACACTGCTCCATTTCCCTGCACAAAGAAACCACGTGAGCGCCTGAGCAGGCCTGGGGCACCCCTTAACCTGGGGTTGAGCTCCCCAGGCAAGGCGGGGAGGCCAAAGGGACCCCAGCTGGGCCTGCATTTGCGTTAGTGTTGGGGGTCTGGGGTGGGACTCGGGGCCTCAGGCTGTTAGTGCCCAGGGCTGTGGGAAGGGCTGGGTTATGCTGGTCATCACCAGGACTGTTAGTGCCAGACGTGGAGGGGACGTTAGTGCCCATGACGACTCAGTCACACAGGGGTCGTCAGTGCCAGGTGGGGGGAGCCAGCCTGTGTGGCCAGTACGGTACCTCGGGGAGCGGTCCGTCTGGAGGCCGAGGCCGCCATGGGGTTGGACAGCGTGGTGACCCTGGCTCTGGGGCTGGGCACTGGGGGCACAGCAGAGAAAAGCCTCAGGCCTGACCCCAGGCTCGAGGGTCTGCCCAGCATGGAGGGCCTGTGGTCCAAAACGACTATAGGGCTGGGTTCCCACCAAGCCCCCAGGAGCCCCACAGATAGTGGGGGGCAATACCAATGCCCTCTGAGCCCTCTTGGCCCTCAGGGGCAGGCCAGGGAACAGAGGGCCAGCAGCAAATAGGATCCGAAGAGAGACAAGAACCCTGGGCTCTCCATCTAGCGCCTCCCCCACAGGCCCATCCCTGCCTCGTCAGCCCCCACGGCACTGCCTGCAGCCGCCTGCAGCGCCCACCGACAAGAGGGGCCGTAAGGTACAGCCTGGAGAAGAGGAAGCCTGGAGCCTAGAGCTCCCAGCCTGGAACCGTGGACACGGGCTGGCCTGAGCCCCAGGGGCAGCACTGGCAGAGAAGGCCACCTGCCTGAGAGGGCCAGACCCCTGTCTTAGAGGCTGAGACGGCCAGGCCTGGAGGCACAGGGAGCCTGGAGGCACAGGGAGCCTGGAGGCACAGGGAGCCTGGAGGCACAGGGTGCCTGGGGAAGGAAGCTCCCCAGTGCCCGGGCTCAGCCGCCTCTGCAGAAGGCAGCCAGGCACCGTCCCTCCCTACCACAGCAGCGGCGACAGACAAGCAGGGCACCAGCCGGCCACACTGCAGGCAGAACACACCATCACTCACAGCCAGGACGTGGTCTGTCTCAACTAGAACCTGCCCCTTGGCAATGGGGGCAGGGAGGACTTGATCTGGACTGGGGGACACAGGAAGGCAGCGCCAGGGTGCTTTGGGAACAGTCAAGGGTGTCCAGGCCACACTGGGGATAAAGAATCCTGTGGGGAGGGGCCACCTGCAGTGCGGACTCTCCCTCCAGTGGTGGAGCCATAAATCCCACTCAAAGACGGCCGGGAGTCTGGGAGACCCAAAGCCACTTGAACAAGGCACAAAAAGGGAACGGGACGCCAAGCAGCACCCCCCGTGAGCGACCACAGGGCACACCGGCTGCCCTGTTCCAGGCCCCCTTGTCCCCAGTGCCCATCAAGTGGTCACAAAAGACAAAAGCTGAAGCCAGAGTGCCCCGCAGTGTGAGCCCAGACCACCCGGGCCAGGGGCTGGTGTGCAGACAGCAAGGGACATGCTGCAGAGGCACCAAGCGGGGCGGAAGCAGGGTGTGGGGCCTCCTCAGACCTCGGCAGAGAAAGCTGGAGGCCCTCGGGTGATCTGGAGACACCCCCATGCCCTCCGTGCCGCCCCCGCTCCGCCCCGCCGCGAGGCCCTGGGCAGTGGGCAGAGCCGGAAGAATGAGGCAGCAGGAGCACACTCCCAGGAGGTCCACCACTGGTGGGCCACCAGCCCCCAAAACCCACCCGTGCACCCAAGTGCATCTGGGAGCTGAAGCCACAGCACAAGAGAGCTCAGACGAGCAGGAGAGGAGGGACGGAGGACCCAGAAGGCCTGAGCGGCAGGGACCCTGGTGTGACATGTGCGCCAACCAGCACGTGAGGCGCAGGCGTGTCTCACAGCCAAAGGGGAGCCCTCGTGCATCCCCTACCGACTGTAAACCAGGCACACATCAATCGCAGCAGCCTACCTCCCAGGCGGACACCAGGCTGAGGTGGGGGTCAGACCCAGGCCAGCAAGGGGAGGCTCACAGATCAAGCCCAGACTAAGAGGCCACTGGACACCAGGCCCCAAGCATAGGTGGCCCCATGGGCTGCACAGCAGTTGGAGTCCTGGGTTGGAGGATTAACCCTTGAGAGTCTATCACCCAGACCCAGAGGATGAGGCACACAGGGACAGGGCATCTGTGGGGATCCAGGCAGGAGGGAGGGGAGCTGGGGGCAATGGGGGAGTGCGGGGGGAGACGGCATCAGCTGGGGTGAGGCACGGCGAGGAGAGACGGGCAGCCGAGGATGGGGCCCCTGGAGGAGATGGGGTGGCGGGGAGGGGGGCTCAGAGTCAGACGGTGACAGTGGGGAGGGGAGGGGAGATGGGGAGACCTGGGTGAAACGGGGGAGGATGGGGTCAGGGAGAAGCAAGTGAGATCAGTGGGAGGTACGTGTGACGCAGGAGTGACTGCCTCAGGACACGGGCCCTGGAGGAGGCCGGCCCCACCCTCACATGGCCCCCACGGGTGTCCTCTCTCACCTGGAAGCCTGTCCAGGAACCCAGACAAAGAGAGCTGACCTCCCCAGCAAGGTCCCCGCCTGTAACCAGGTCAGACCAGCCCTCCACAGCGGCCGTGTACCCCTTGGGCAGCAACACACACACACACACACACACACACACACACACACGCTTCACTGAGCCCCACTGTGGCCGCCCTACGCCAGGGCTCCAACAGGGTGGGGCAGGGCCCACTCACGGCCTCCACCTCCCAGGCCTGGTGTCTTCTCTGCCATCTCTGACCATGAGACCCTGCCACGCCAGACAGAAGGCAGGGCTGGGCCCTAAGGGCCTGGATCCATTGGGACCAGCAGGGCCGGGGGTGCTGAGAGGGCCCATGCCGGGGATGGGGACCGGGACGGGGAGGCCTGCGCAGACAAGACCGAAGGAACCAGGACAGATGGCGGATGTAGCCCAAGCAGTCAGATGACCTCGACAAAGCAGTGGTGGGAAGGACAGGACAGAGCAGGGGACAGAGCAGGGATGCGGCCCAGGTGGGGGTTTCAAGGGTCAGCTGTGGCCTGAAGGCAGGCCCCAGGCAGGAAGAGGAGGTCGAGAAGCTCCGCCCAGGGGCGCCCAGGGGGCTCAGTGCCTTAAGCCTCTGCCTTCGGCTCAGGTCATGATCTCAGGGTCCTGGGATCGAGCCCCGCATGGGGCCCCCTGCTCAGTGGGGAGCCTGCTTCCCCCTCTCCCACCCCCCTGCTGTGTTCCCTCCCTCACTGTCTCTGTCAATTAAATAAATAAAACGTTTAAAAGCAGCAGCCGCTGGGCCCAGGCAGAAGGCCGACCAGAGCAGGGCTTCAGGGTGCTCACGAGATCCCACACCCCACCTGCCACCCCCTCGCTGGCCTGCCTTCCCCAAAAGCCACCACAGCCTCCCGCCTCCCCCCGCGCCGGAATCCTCCAGCCTTCAAGCGCCCCTCACCGTGGCTGCCCACGTGGGCGGAGGAGAAGCCGCTGAGCGTGTTCCGCCCGGATGCGTCCGCGAAGCGGGGCATGGAGCTCACCACGGCCTGCAGGTACTTCTCCTGCTCTAGGCTGCTCGAGTCTGCCTGGGACTGGCCTGGGGGAGGAGATGGAGCTGGAGCCAGGCCAGATGGGGGGCACAGGGGAGGGAGTGCGCGCGTGGCCCGGAGGGTACCTGGGGAAGGCGCGTTCTGGGCCTTGAAGAGGCCGACGACGCCCTTGCCGTGCAGGCCTCCGGAGCGCAGCAGCACGGCCTTGGAGCGCCCACTGCGCCAGCACACCACGGGGAAGCGGTTCTGGCGGTAGCAGCGGGAGACGCGCTGCAGGGCGTTGTCCTGGACGCTCTGCGGGACGATCAGCAGCCCCGGGTAGCTGTGAGGAGCCGGAGGCGTCAGGGTGCAGCCGCGGGGCACAGGGCACAACCACCCAGCCCGCCGGGTGCACGTCCCCCAGGCACGGCCTGCTCACCTGCGACAGATGGCGTACATGCGGTTGACTGGGGAGATGCGGAAGGGCTCGGACTTGGCTCGGCTCAGGCTGCTGCTCAGCGTACCCAGCCCCAGGCGCTGGTAGTCCCGGCAGCATGCCCGCTCCACCAGGCTGCTCATGGTCATGCGATCGGAGGGCTTCAGGGCCGAGGAAGGGGTCAGCGTGCTGGGCTCCAGCTCCTCCGACACTGGGGTGGGCCAGGCACACGGGGGCGTCACCCACAGACTGCGGGACCCCCTGCCCTGCACAAGGCCACCTGGGGCTGTCCATGCTCCCACCTGAGATCTCGTCCTCCTGGTCCTCAGGAGGAGGCTGGCCCCGGTGCTCCCAGCTGGGAGGGCTGTACTTCTTCCGGGTGACGTACTGCCGCCCGATGGTTTTCTTGGCGTTCTTCACAAGATTCCGGGACAGGGTCCTGGAGGGGGTGCGCACACAGGGTCAGCAGAGGCGAGCAGGACGGACAAGGGGGACAGGCACACAGGGAGGGGTGGGGGTCCCAGCCCTGGGGCCCGGCTCCATACTTGAGGGAAGGGCCCTTGTCCTTGGTGGCGCGGGGTGGCCGGCCGGGCGTATGCGTGGAGCCCAGGGAGAAGGCGAAGGTGCCCCTGATGTCCGGCGGGTACCGCAGCTTGTGCAGCTGCTTGCGGAAGAGCTCAGCGCTGTCGGACCCCACCTCCTCGTCAAAGGCCATCTTCAGCAACTGCGCCAGACAAGAGGCCCTCAGAGGTCTGGGCACCCTTGGGTCTGGCCCCCGCCACAGAAGCCTGCGGGCAAAAGCGGGGAACCCCCTGGGACCTGGCACGGGGCATCCTCCCAAGCAGCAGCGGGCACGCACAGGGCCCTCCTCACGCCACGTGTGACCTCCAGGCTGAGGCACCTGGTCCTTCACCAAGTGTCACATGCGCTGGTGTGATGTTCAGGCGTGGGGCACAGGGCACGTTCCAGACACGGGTGCCAGGGTCAGGGTACCCCCCAAACAAACAAGGAGCCCTAAAGGCCAGCACATCACACACGCCGATGACACTGAGCTACTGTGCGTGAACAGAGACAGGCGCGGTGGGTGAGGTCTGGCCCCACGCCAGCTCGCGAGCATGAGACCGGGGGCTTGGATGCCTGTGGACCTTGGAGAGCCAGGCACCCCCCCCAACCGCACACCCGTGCCCCGCCGTGCCCCGGGCAAACCTGGAACGTGCAGGAGCGCAGCTGCAGCCCGTCCTGCAGGAGCTGGTCCACAGGTGTCTGCACGCTGATGCGCTTCTCCTTGGTCAGCGCGGCCACCGGGAAGGAACGCACCACCACCTGTTCCCCGACTTAGCACAGGCCAGGCAGAGTAGGGGGGGGGGGGGTCACAGAGTCTGGGGGTGCCAGAGCTATGCAGGTCCCGGGCAGGTGAGGGGAGATGTGACCTATCTTGCACAAGACCCCACACCCCTGAGGAGGGCGAGTCCTATTCCCTCCCAGGACCTGGATGGGGGAGGGCGGGTAGGGACGGACGAAGGGTCTGGAGGCTCACCCAGGGGGTCGGTGGGCATCCCCGTGAAGATCACCCGGTACGTGGTAAGGAAGACGGCGCCCTCAGCTGGGAGCAGTGCGGGGCCGCCGCCGCTGCCCCCCGCCCCCTCTTCACGGCCATCTGGCAGCAGGTAGACGCGCAGGCCGTCCAGCACGCATTCCTCGCCGGGCAGCAGGCGTGGCCGCAGCAGTTTGGGCTGCTCAGGGACAAGAACAGCCCCTCAGGCCCCCGCCCGGCACCCACCCAGGCCCCCACCCCTGGCCGGCCCCCCGCTCACCTTCTGGATGGGGGGCAGCCTCTTGCTCTCCCGGTGCACGGCCTCCAGAGTCTCGATGTGCATCTGGACAATGTCTGGGAGACAGTCGTTTTCACACCCTGGCCCCCTGCCTGACTGGCTGAGAAGGGCGTCTGCATCCCCAGAACCCCCATACCTGGCACCATGACATGCAGCCCCTTGAGGTGGTCGCTGGTGACCCCACTCTCTGTGCAGACCTTGTCCACAAAGCGGTTAATGAAGCGGACCACGGCCCCAGCCACATCGCAGGTCTCTGCGTCCTCAAAGCCGCTCTCTGTGTCGTAGCTCTCTGCCACGCTGCCCGCCATGCTAGGTCGGGGAGGGGACACCGCAGGTCAAGGTGCGCCCGCCCGAGCCCCCCGTGTGGGCCCACGAGGCGCCCCCGCACCTGTTGGTGACCAGGCTGTTGCTGGCGCTCTCGAGGTCGCCCAGCCCTGCACGCTCCCGCAGGAGGCGGCTGCGGCTGCTGTCCAGGGGCAGGAGCAGGTAGCTCATGCGGTTGGCGTAGTGGATGGCCTGGCTGAACACTGTGCTCTCCTCCTTCTGCACCAGCTCCTGCTGCTTCTCGCGGCTCAGGGTGGGCCACAGGCGCCGCTGCTCGGATGCCACGTCCAGGGCAGAACGCTCGTCCTCTGGCACCGACACATCCCCCACCTGCCCCAGCGCCGCCGGTGAGCCCCGACCGGGCCGGCCCTCGCCGCCAAGCCCCCCAGGCCCGGGAGCCCCCACGCACCTGCACGTGGTCTCGGTCCTCAGCAGGCTCCAGGTAGAGGGCGCGGATGTGGGTCTGCACGTCCCCGTAGAACATGGCCTCCCAGAACTGCGGCGTGCTCCACACCACGTGCTCTTGCACGCAGCTGTACGCAAACTGGGTCACTCCTGGGCTCAGCTTCTGCAGAGGCCGGATGGGGGGGCGCGGGTGCGGAGGGGTCACCAGGTGCAGCAGGAGGGGACGAGGGAAAGGCAGCGGGGCGGCCCCAGCACTCACCCGGCAGAAGGCCGTGACCAGGGGCAGCAGAGCAGCCGCGATGCCGTGCTCGTCCAGGGAGGTGCAGTCCTGCGGGAGCGGGGAGCCCTCGGAGCCGCCCCCACACGCCCAGCCCGCCGGGGGCCGCAAGAGCCGCCCAGAGCTTCGGGGCAGGAGGCGCCCTCCAGTGAGAGTCCCCCAGCCCAGGACCTCCCCAGCCGTAGGCACGGCCAGAAGACACATCCCCGCGGGGGGAAGGGGGCACCCCCACCCACCGCCACGCCCAGGGCTGCAGCCCGGCCTCACCTGCAGGCAGCAGTTCATCATGCGGACGACGAAATCGAACTGTTGGTGGTCCAGCACCGCCCGGTTCTGCTGTACGTGCAGGTGCAGCTCCTGGGTGAGGCAACGGCGGGCCGCGCGCCCCTTCAGGGCCCTCAGCACAGCTGGGAGCAGCTGGAGACAGGGGAACATGGGGCTGGGGGCATCCAACCATGCCCTGGAGGGAGGGGAGGAGGGAGGCCAGGGCACAGAGCCTGGGAGGGGAAGGGCCATGGACCCCCCCAAGAGGCCAGAGCCCAGGCTCTGAGCACAGAGGGGATCTGGAAACAGTCTGGGCCAGACTCTGGAAGCTCACTGCCCCACAGACTGACTTCTGGCCGACCCTGCCCTCTGTACGCGCAAAAGCCCGCGGAGATGGAAACGCTGCCCACCCACAGCCAGGGGGTACTCCCTGGCCCTGAGCCCCAACAGGCACCCCCTCCCACGGCTGCAGCCCTGCTGCTGGCCGGCTGGGCACTGAGCAGGGTGCACAAAGGACCGTGTGCTTGTTCTCTTATCAGTTTTCGTCGTAAAACCAGCAGGAGCCCTGTAGGCCCCTCCCAGGAGATCGTGCGGCCGGGACTCAAGCTGGCTGCTGTGGGGGCCACAGGCGTGGGCCAACACCATGCAGGGCAGGACCACAAACGCACGGCGCTGTGCGGGCTGGCACTTCGGTCAGGAGGAATGGAGAAGAAACTTAGCAGTGGAAACCTTTGGGTTTTGATGTCCCGAAAATGAAGTAAATCCCTCCTGCGAGCTTCCCCACAGGCTCTGTCCAGCTGCACTGAGGAAGGGGCCCCAGACCTGGTGTCACCCGCCCCTCCGGCCGCCAGCAGGCACGCGGACCCCAGGCTCAGCACCCTTCACAGGGGCTCCCTGTGCCCGGCTGCCCTCACCTTCTTGGCCTCAAGCATCTTCCCCTCAAACACGTAGGAGATGCAGTTTCGAACCACCTCCAGCCGGCGCGCGCTGTTGCCGTGGAGCCCGCTGCTCCGCTCCAGGATGGCGGCTGCGGGAAGATGACACGCTCATCTCTGACTCGCGCTCACCCTGGGCCCCACGCCCTGGCCCCCTTCCCGTCACCCACTCATGGGGGGCCCCGAGGGCACAGTGTTCCTCCTCTCAGCCTTCACGGCCGGGGGCGCGCCCTGCATCTTGGCTGTCGCCTGGTCCACGATCCACTGCACCATGCCGTCGTCCAGCCGGGGGAAGGGGCGGGGCGCCCGCCGCAGGTGGCTGGCCTCCCCCGGCCTCTGCACTTTGTGCATAGCCACGGCGGGGTATGGGTTCTCCTGCAAAGGACACAGGTGAGTGTGGGCGAGCTGCGCGGAGCCAGGCGGCACCGTGCCCTGTCCTGGCGGCACCGTGCCCCGGCCTGGCGGGCCCACCCCCTCGTGTCACCCGCCGTACGTTCTTGTAAAGCTGCTCTGCCAGTTCTCTGACGTGACGCAGGACACGCTGGGGGTGGTTCTCATCTGCCCGCATCCGCGCCACCTCATGGGCCACCAGCTGTGGGAGGAGGCAGGGTCAGGCAGGCGGGGCGAAGCTGGGAGTGGTGGCAGGGGCTCCTCCCAACTGGGGCGGGGGTGCACCTCGTCGAACAGGTCCGTGGCACGGTAGGGGACCCCACGCTCCGACACGAAGCCTGCGAAGGCCATGCCCTCCAGCACCTTCATCAGGAAGTCGTCCTCCACCAGCCCACGCTGGCCCAGGAAGGCTGCCTGGGGGCAACATGAGGGGGTCAGCCCCTCAGCACTGACTCCCTACCCGCCTCCACCCCCAGCCCTCCCTGCGGGGCACCTTATGAAAGCGGATGACGGGCTCCGGGTGGATGCGGACCATGTGCAGACACCAGCGGTAGCCCTGCAGCAGCTGAGCGAAGAGTCGCAAGAAGACAGCACGCAGCTCCTTGTCCTGGGCCCGGGGGGCGCCGGTGAGGACCAGGCCACAGGCCTGCCCCGGCCCCTGCACGCCACAGCCCTCCAAACCCCCACCCCTCTCCAGCTCCACCCCACACACACAAACACACCTATCCGCGCCCTGCCCAGGCCTCCTGGGCGCCTCGCCCGTCCTGCCCCTCCAACCTTCTTTCACACAAAGCCACAGCCATCCCGACAACCACTCCTGCACAGGACCCCAGAGACTCACAATGCACCCCCCCGGCCCCCGACGACTGGCCCAGGAGGGCTGGCTATACAGTGTGACTGGCACTGCCCACAGGCCGTCAGGGGCAGCAGGCCTGATGAGAGGGCACAGGGTTGGCGCACGCCCTGCGCTGGGACCGCAGGGAGCCCCACCTGCATCTTCAGGGAGGAAGCGTTCGTCGAAGGCGGTGGGAAGGCAAGATCCGCCAACTCCAGCTCTGGATCCAGGACCTGCGTAAGCAGAGAGGAGTGAGGATGGCCACACACCCAGGGCCTGGGGCTCCCCTGGCTGCCAAGTGACCCCGCTCTCAGCTTCCCTGGAGCCACCGGCCCCGCCTCACCATGCTCAACACACTGTGAGTCTGACTCTGCAGCGGCTCCGGCAGGGGCGGGACGTGCACACACTCGGGGACCGTCACAGTGCCTCCATCGAGATCGGCAATGATCACGTCCAGCTGTGGACCGAAGGGAGCAAGTGGTCAGGGAGCCGCCAGCCAGTCAGCGCGGCCTGGAGCAGGGAGGCAGGCACAGGCCACAGCCCTCACCAGCTCTTGGGTCTCCGCCTGGAAGGCCGCGTTGACACCGATGATGAAGGGCGTGGGGGTGCTGAGGACCTCCAGGAGCTGTGCCGGCAGGATGGGCACGTAGGTGAAGCTGCAACGGGCAAGGGCTCAGTGTGCGCAGCCGGAGCGGAAGGGCTGGGAGGAGGGGCGAGGCGGCAGTAGGGCACCTGTATCGGAGAGGGAACAGCAGCGCCAGGAGGCCCCGGCAGGCGTCTGAGAGCCGCTGGTAGCTTCGGGACAGGAAGAGCACCTTGTGCTCCGTGAGCGCAGCGCAGAACAGCGACAGCACGTTGGTGATGCCTGCGGGGGAGACCACGGGCTCGCAGGGCCAGCTGAGCAAGAACCCCACTCTGACCAGCAGCCCCCGGGGGGAGGAGAGGGCGGCGAGTGCCGGGTGGGGACGGGGGTGGGGACGGCCGGGCTCACCCAGCTGGCGGAAGAGCAGGGCGACACTGCAGCGGCTGACGGGCAACGAGTCGGCGAGTGGGGTCTGGATGACCTGCCGGTCACCAGCCCCCAAAGAGATG
Source organism: Mustela nigripes (assembly GCF_022355385.1). NCBI lineage: Eukaryota > Metazoa > Chordata > Mammalia > Carnivora > Mustelidae > Mustela > Mustela nigripes. The sequence goes on along the minus strand of NC_081562.1, from coordinate 280,968 downwards.
GTTCTCTGTGGAAAAAGAGGGACCCGCGTTCAGCGGCTCCAGCCAGCCCCGCGTCAGCCCAGAGCTCCCTGAGCCGAGGTGAGGCTGGCCAAGGCAGGCCTGCTAACGGGAGGGAAAGGCCATTCCTGGCCTGCCGGCCCACGCAGCGCTGCAGAGGAGACTCAGGGCCTCTGACCTGGGGCAAGGTGGGGCCTGGGTGGGCAGAAGAAACAAAGAATCCATACCACTCCGTCCTCCACGGAGTCCAGCTGCACAGGACAGACGGGCAGAGAAACACAGTTAGACGCACCCACACGTGGGGGTACTGACCAGGGAGCAGAGCAGACAGACACGCGGACACCAACATCCAGAGACAGGCACACCCAAGGAGCAAGAGAACAGAGAAACAGAAGGGTGCCAGGTAGGGAGCCAGGCAAGACATGGGATGCGCAGGTGAGCAGGCAGGGCCGAGAAGGGAAGACAGGTGACAGCAGCACCAAGACGCAGTAGAGTGTCCACGGTCCGGGCCGTGCTGAGCCCCGCCGGACTCTTGAGGGCCCACAGGCCCCACCCTCACGGCCTAGGACAGCAGGAGGGCCATGGCTGTGGGTGCACGGCAGCCGCCCGCAGGACCCACCTGGGAGCCCCCCGCCAGGGGGATGACGCACGTGAGCAGGTTCCCGATCACATTCTCCAGGCCCACGTTCAGGCCCTCCACGTGGATGGTGTAAATGAGACCCAGGCTGTTCTGCAAGGACCACAGACTGGGGAATGGTGGCCCCACTGGCAGGGGCACCCCACGTCCTGCCTCGAACCCTGGCTGCCCGCCTCACCCTGAACACCTCCGCGTGGTCCAGTCGAGACACCAGCACCAGTGTCTTTGGCGCGAACAGCTGGCCAGGCGGGCCAGGTGTCGCAGGAGACAGTTGTGCAGGGCCCCCCTCGTCCACGTCCTCTTCCCGCTCGGTGGCGTCCTCAGTGCACACCGCTTCCTGTGGACAGAAGCCCCATCCACCTCGCTTTCAGACAAGTCCCACGGGCCCGGGGGGAGGACGCAGGTGACTCAGACGGGAGCAGCCCTTTGGGAACTCAAGCCTCAGTGGGGTTGAGGCACTGGGACTAGCCACAGACAGGGACACACCCAAGGACAGAGGCAGAGGGAGTGGGCCACAGCCAGAAGCCCATGCAGGCCGGACCCCAGAGTCCCCAGTGACCTGTGTGGGCTCTGCCGGCTCCCAGAAGGTCAAGCAGGCGCAGTAGTGCCGCTCAGAGTTGATGTCAGTGAGGACAGCGACGAAGAAGGTGGGTGGGTTCCTCTCAGGACACAGCTGCCACCCGCTGGGCTGACAAAACTGCAGGGCCGGGCGGGGCAGGGGGAGGGGTCAGCAGTCTGCTCCCTGTGGCTCCCTGCCCTCACCCAGGGCACGGACACCACTGCCCGGTGGAGTCTGCAAGCCTAGGTGCATCCTGCCTCCCGGGCCTCGGCCCTTCCCCGCAAAAGGAAGTCACAGCCTCTGGTCTCATTGTGTGGCCGGAGAACCCTGTAATGCAGGACACGGTCTCCACCATCACAGGGGACAGGCGACATGCTGCGATGTGGGCACGGACCCCACCAGCCAGGCCTGCCACCTCCCTCCTCCACCCCTGTAGCGGCGCAAACAGCTCCTTCCCCCACCCCGGGGACTGGGCACCGCAGAGGCTCCTCACAGTCCTGGGGAAACTGGGGCCCACCTGCGCCCCCCCCAGCATGAGCACCCCCCACACTCACCAGCTCGATGCCCTGGGGGAACGGGTTGTCTTCCCAGTCCTTCTCTGGGAAGCGCTGCAGGATCTGGCCCTGGCCTTCCCCACTCCCTGAGGACAGGAACAGGTAGTCAGGGAGCCTCCCACCCCGCAGAGCCCCCACCCAGCCAGGAGCCTCAAGGGTCTTAGATGGGAAGCGCTCACCCAGCCTGGACTTCGTGTGACATCAGACCAGCCTCAGCTCCCAGACCTATCATTTCCCTAAAAATCGTCTTGTGAGGGGTGGCTACTAGACAGCCACGGACCCCAGGGCCACCAGAGGGCACAGAGAGAAGCCCCCAGTATGGATAGGGAGTCCTGAAAGCCTTTGGCTAGGCCAGGCACCAAAAGCATGGAAGCCTCAGGCTGGGGCCACTCCCGTGCCCCTCCCCAACACGCCAACACCCCCAGCCAGAAGGCACCTCCAGCCCACCACACACCGGAGGCCAGCCCTCCAGCCAGCGGAGCGCAGCTCTGGACTGTGGCATCAGCCGAAGGCCAGCTTCAGCGCTTGCCCCCGCCCGGCAGGGAGCACCACAAGGACCAGCCCCAGTCCCTGGCTCACCTCACCAGCCAGCTCTGAGCACCCTCAAGAGGCAGAGGTCTTACACCTGTTGTCTGTGCCTGGGGAGAAAACACCCAGGCCCAGACCACTGCCAGCCCCATCGCCTCGGAGATGGACAGGCCAGCACAAGACCCAGAGAGGAGTGGTAACTGGTGGGAAGGACAGGGACCAGGTCTCGGGACACCCACAGAAGGAGAACCCTCCTGAGTGCTGGGGATCCGGCCACGGTCAGGGCCACTGAAGGTGGTGCATACATGCCTGTCCTCTCTCTGTCTGCAGCCAGCACTGTGCACAGCCACACGGACTGGGGACGCTGGGCTGGGCGGGAGGCCCAGGGCTGCTTCCCCTGCTCTGTGGCTAGGGCATCATTCCCAGCTCTGGGCCACATGGGTGGAGTCAGAGGCTCTTGCCTCTTGCTCACCCCCTAGAGCCAAACTAGGAGGCAATGATGAGGGCCCTGTCAGGGGACCACTCACCTCACAAGACCAGCAGAGGATGGACACAGGCCTCTGTTCCACCTCCAGCCCCCACCCAGCAGGGCCGAGCCAGTGAGACAGAGCCTCCCTACCTTCACCTCCCACACACGACAGGCAGGTCCCTGAGTGCAGACGTCCCCACCCTTTGCTCGAACCAGCTTCAATATCAGTGCCCGCACCAGCAGAAGAGTGGGAGCAGGCAGGGAAGGAGCGGGCACTGAGCAGGAAGCCTCTCTGCGGCCCCACCCCAAAGCCCAGCAAGCCAAGATGCGCCGCATCTGAGGACCTGCCCGACACAGCCACCCCCGCCCCTGTCCAGTCAGCCTGGTCCACCCCGATGTGCACAGGAGCCTCGGCCAGAGCCAGGGGCCTGGGCACTGGGGAGCAGAGCCCGGCAACTCGACAACGGAGGAGCCCAGCAACAACCTCGGGAGACCACCCCCGCTCTGCGATCATGGAGGGCAGGTCAAGGAGGTGGGCAGCAGGCAGGTTGCGGGCCGGTGAGGCGAGGAGGGGCCATGACTCTGACTCACAAAACCTCAGTTTCCTGTTCCCCTCCCCCGCCCACACTGACACCCTGAAAAGACAAGAGGAGACGGCGAAGAGGAACAGGTGTCTGCTGGTACCGTATCTACTTACACACGAGCACACACATACGCACAGGGCCCACTAAGACAAAGCCCCTTGGGGTCCCTCTAGGCCCACTCCCAGGGGCCACCCTCAACAGGCCCAGGCCAGCTCACCCTGAGCCATGGCTTCCCTCCCCACCCACTCCCCCCAGGGCTGATTTGTGCGTAGCCCCAAACCACCATCTGGTGCCTGGCTGGCACCCAGGGCTCACCCAGTTCTTGCCACGAGGCAGCGGGCGGAGGAAGAAGAGGGGGTGTGTGCAGACAGGGACAGCAGCCTCTGCCCCACAGCCTCCCTTCCAAGGCCAGACAGCCCTCAGAAGGCTGTTCTCAGCAGCCTCTCCCCACGGGGAAGCAGACAAGGTAACTGGCCACTGGCCACCACGGGCCCTCCCCACCCCATTCATCCTGTGAAACATCAACTCCCACTTGTATGGCTCCGCCTCTGAAGAACCAACTGGAGGCTTTCCTTCAACTGCCCCACAGCCTAGGGCAGTAAGCATCTCCCTCATCACGCCCAGCCCCGTCTTTGGGCCATGACGTCCCAAACTTGGCCTTCGGGTCTCAGCCCCCAAAGTGCCCCCTCCTCCAGGCAGCCCTCCACACCCTGCCTGAGCCTGGGGCCTACAGCAGGCCCCCCCCCCCCCCCCCGAGCCTCGTTCCCTCCCCTCTACCCCTCTGTGACTCCTGGTGCACCTGCGGGCTGGCTGGGCCACACGGGAACTCCATACTCCGTGTCCATCACCGCACCTGTGCCTGGCACAGACCACGGCCTCATCAAGGCTTGCTGAATGCAGACCGCCAGCTACACTACCATCCTCCCACGCCCAGCCCCACACACACCCCACAAGGAAACAGGCTCCTTAATCAGAAGTAAAGGACAGCTTTTGGGGCCCCAGGGTGCTCCAGGACAGGCAAGCCCTCCCAGGAAGGGCACACCACAGAGAGGCCCTGACTCCTGGTCTCTTCCCAGCTCTCTCTGAAACCCGGCCCACACCCCAGCTCCGTGCTAGCAGGGGCTAGGCTGCAATCTGGCTGCTGGCTGGCAGGCACCCTGGGAGAGATGGGGGCTCTGCCACGCCTCCCCGTGTTCCCCACCCACTTGAGCCCTTGCGGCGATGAAGGTGACCTGCCCCATCAGAGCTTCCCCCACCTCGGAGGAGGAGGGTCACCCTATCAGCCCACTGGGGTAGAACTAGTCTAGCCGGCACCATCCCACGTCCCAGGGCAGGACTCTTGGGGAGGCCTTTGGAGGAAAGGCACCCAAGTCCCCTGAGACACAGATGGGGACAAGCACTTCCTCTTGCAACCGTGTCCCCACATCCAGCCCTGTGTGGGCTGCAGGCCTGAACGCGGGGTGAGAGCACACAGAGCGCGCGTTCTGTCATCTGCTGGCAGTGGCCGTCACCAGTGCCAGGCTGCGACGCCTGGAGGGCCAGCCCAGGCCAGCACACACTGTGAGCGGGGGCAAGGGAGAACGGCAGGCTCCTCTGCCTGCCCCGCCTGCTCCTCCACACACTCCAGCGCGACGCCCTGGGACCCGCTCAGCGGCACTACAGCAAGAGGGTGAAGGAAGGACCTCCCCGCGGCTCCACCCACCCAGCCCCAACCCTCGGCCTCCCAGCCAGCCACAGCAACAGGATGTGTGCGGAGGGGCTGCAGCCTCCGCAGGGGTCCTGCCCAACTCTCCCCCAGGCAGACCAGACCGGCTCCCAGGGTGGGGGCTGGAAGCCAGCTGAGGCCATTCCAAACAGCCCCAACCTGCTCCAGAGGGCAGGAACATGGGTGGGGAGAGTCGATGGGGCCCAGGAATGTGGCCCGCTCAGCAGAGTCAGGTCTGAGAGGCCAGAGCACAGGACAGAAGGTGTTCTCAAATGCTAAGGGAGGGGGGCTGGGCGTGGGGGGGGGTGCACCAGGAGGGGTCCAGCCCCTCCTCCCATGCACTCAGCCCCCTGGTCAGGTCAAGTGTGTCTCCTGTTCCCAAAGGCACGCCCTGGCACTGGCCATGCTGTGTTCAATCAGCTGACCACTGTCAGGGCCCTCCAGCCCAGAAGCTGGGCAGGTACGATCCGACGGCCCCCACAGTGTCTCCAGAGCTGGTCCCAGGGTCCAGAAGGTGCCGAACCCATGTCCTGAGTGAAGGAACTCCCCCACTCACCAGGGGAAGGATCTGCACTGGGGTCCCATTCAGCCCCCTCCCCATGCTCCTGCCTGGAAAAGTCCACCAGATGGTAACCATAAAAACCAGATGCTCCCAGGCGGCGCTCCGGCACCCCGGCCCCGCGTCCACCAGCTCCCATCAGGGTGTCGCTATCCAGGCCAAGGACAAGACGTCCCCCTCTCCCACCTGCTCCACTGAACCCTGAAGACCCTGCACCCCAGTCCCGATGTCCCAGGCCTGCCAGCCCACAGGGTCCCCCCTCCAGCAGCGCTGCCCACTGTATCAGTGCCCATGGGTGTCTGCACACCTGCTGCTCATCACTAATAAGACACCCATTATTTCCTGGAGCCTCCCGTGGGAACAGCTTCACGTCTGGGTCCACCTCATGCCTATGGCAGCCTGGGGGGTCTGTGTGACTCACTCCAACTCCAGATGAAAAAGCTGAAGTGCAGGGAGCTGGAAGACTGGCCCAAGGTCAAGAACTATCAAGTGGCAAAGCAGGTACCACTGACTCCCCCTGCAGTGCTCCTCTGCCTCAGGCTTCCCCCCAACCACCTGGCTCTGCCCTCAGCCCTATGGCCAGGGATCTAGCCTGTGGGCTTATTTCTCACGGGGATGGAGGAGTCCTGCCAACCGAGACCCTGAAACTGGGTGACCGGCCTGCATCAACCAGCTCCTGCCCTGGAGACAGTGGTGAGGGGCTCCATGACCGGCCCCCCAACTGCAGTGGACACTAGGGGTGAGCAGACATTACGGACTCCAGCCTTCTCCTCTGTCTTTATCAGAGGCTACAAATGCCAGGGGTGCCCATCCCCTGAGTGTCACGGCCAGACTGCCATGGAGTCCACCCATGCCGCCTCCCACCTCCCTAATTCACCCTCAGGTCTCCACCCCTGCTGCTACCACCTGGCCTCTATCTGTAGTCTCTGCCTCCCCAGACCCTTCCCAAACCACTCAGCACTGTCAGCCTCCAAGCCCACTCTGCTCATGCAGCTCCAGCCCAGGGCCCCTCATGCTGGAGCAGCCCCTCAGCCAACCTTGTTCCCATGGATCCCATGCAGCCCTCTGCTCCAGGTGGCATGGCGTCCTCACTGTCCCCCACGTGCACCTTGGAACAGACGGTCCTCCCTCTGTGGGCCCATGCAACACTGCGAGTGAGCCCGCCTCGTGCAGACTGGGAGACTGAGATGACTGGTTCTCGCTGCAAAACCTCCCTCTCTAGAGGAAGATATGCTCATCCCTGAGGGTGTCAGGGGATGGACCCTTGGACCGACAGGAGCGAGTCCTACGAGGGCACTGAAGAGGGTCTGGAGAGCAGGGTCCAGCAGGTGGAATCACAGCAAGAAAGGCAAGAGGAGAGGAAGTCCGGCTCCTGGGTGATGACAGTGGCACCGCGCTGACAATGAGCAACAGGTTGGGGGCTCAACCCCACTTTCAATCTCAAGGTTAAGCCCCAGCCTGACCACACCGGAACCCCCGAGGACATGTACTGCCTCTCTGCAGTTGGGATTTGAGCCCACGGCCTGGTAGTGCGTCAGCCTCTGTGGGGGCTCAGACCAGACAATCAACCTCTCTGCTCGACTCCACTCTCCGGGTGAGGGAGAGGGCAAGGAAACCCCGGTGGGCTGCTGGGAGGAAGAAATGAGATCACACATGCAAAGGGCTGTGCAGGGCCTGGCACACAGAGCGCGCTCCCCAGCCCGGGCTCCATGACTGTTGCTGATGTCATTGTCAGGCTCTGTTCTCTCCTACCCCCTGGGCTGAAGGGCTCTCAGACACAGGCGCCGGCCCTAGACAGGGACCTCCTGGACACCGGCCCCAGTCAGCACAAGGATCCCGCACCCAGGCTGGACTTGCAGGCATGAGGACCGCAGCCTCTGCAGGGATGCTCTTCTCTAGCTCCACATAGACAGAGGACCCGCCATGCGTCTTCAGGAGGCCCATTTCCCCCGGAGCCCCGCGTACAGCCCCAACCCGCGTCTTCACAGCGCGGTCCTGGCATCCCACCCTCTGCTGCATCGCACCGAGCCTCCGCACCTGAGACACCCCACACCGACGGGCTCCAGACCGGAGGCACCGGGCGTCCAAGGAGGGGCTCGCGGCCGAAGGTCCGTGCCCCTGGAGGCACAGCCACCGGCAGTCGGCCAAGGCGCAGACGGCCCATCCCACCCAACCGGGAGCCGGGAGGCCGAGCGTCTCGGGGCCCTCCCACCTCCCAGGCCCACGCCAAAGCTCTGCCTGACCCGGCTCTGGCCCGCGCGTGGCGCGCAGGTTCGGCTCGCCGCGCCGCGCTGCCCCGCTGGCCTCAGAGAGGCCGCCGCGCCCCGACCCCCGCCCCGGGACCCCAGCCCGGCAGGTGCCCCGGACGGCCCCCTGCGCTGGCCCGGCGGCCGCGGCCCGCCCGCCGCACAAGTCCCCGCGACTGCCCCAGCGCGCGTCTCCCGCCGCCCCGGCTGACCCTTCCCGGTCTCCCGGCTCCGGCGCTCCGCCCGCAGCCCTCGGCCGCGGGCCCGGCACTCACCGCGCGGGTGCGGCCCGAACGCCACCAGCACGAAGTAGTCCGCGAGCCGCGCCATGGCGAGGTGCGCGGGCGGGCTCCGCGGCTCGGGGACGCGAGGGCGGCGCGCTCATGGCCCGGCCCCGGCCCTGGCCCGCGCTCCCCGGACACCCCGGGCCCGCTCCGCGGCGGCGGCCAGGGCTCCCGCCGCCATCTTCCCAGCCAGCCGGCCCGCCCGGCCGCGCCGTACGCCTGCGCGGCCTCGCCCCGCCCCATCGTGGGCGGGGCCCGGCGCTGCCGGCTCCCATTGGGCCAGTCGGCGCGGGCACGGTTCCCGGGGGGGCGGGAACCCTACCGGCCCCGCCCCCCCGGGCGCTGACAGCGACGGCAGCTCGCGCGGGTCAGCGGCAGGCGCGCCAGGGATCCGAGCGGGTCTCGAGCGCCGGGTCCCTACGCCGCGGTGGAGACGGACCGGGCCTCGCTCCTGTGAGCGCCGGGGATCCCGGCGCGGTCAGTTCGGAGGGCGGCAGAAGGGCCCCGGCCTGCCCCCGGATCGCTCAAGCCCAGGGCACAGTACGAGCCCGGGGCGGTCCCTTGAGGAGCTGACAACCCGGCGATTGCGGGGAGGACTCCGCCCTCGCCCTTGGGGTGCGCGGCCCGAGGAGGGCTCGGGCCGCACTTGGAAGCCCCGTCCGGGTGGGGTGTCCCTTGAAGAGGCGCGCTGCCCGTCCCGCTGTGAGGACCCGCGTCTGAGCCGAGAGCACCTGCAGGCCGGCGCGGTGCCTGGGAGGAGGCCGCACCCCCCACCCCGAGGGCGAGGGCCGGCCGGGGCCTCCCCGCAGTGCGCGGGGCTGGCCGAGGGGGCCGAGGGGGCCGCGGGGTCTCGGGCAGGGCGTGCTGCGAGAGGAGCAAGCTGGCGGGACAGGGCTTGCTCTCTGGTGCCTGGGGCGCAGGAACCCCGGCAGGGAGCCCCCGCCCCCATCCGCGTGCCCCTCCCCGCTGCCCGCTCCCGGCTCCCCGACAGGAGCCGGCTGGAGAGGGCGTGAGACGGACCGGGGAGCTCCCCCTGCTCCCCCGCCTGGGCCAGGGGCCCTGCCACGCCTCTGCTTCTGTTGGGGATTGAGTCCACAGGCTGAAAAACCCTCCCTTTGGCCCCAGGTGGCTTGAGCTGGTTTCTGTCACTTATACCCAAATAGGTCCTCACCTCCACCTTACCACACCAGTGAGCTGTGCATGGGCAGGCAGGGTCCCTGGAAAGTCCCCTGTCCTGGCGCCTGAGCCCAGGGCCAGCTGTCCCTCAGAGACTGTGGAGACCCTGCGCCCCAGTCCCCCCCCCCCCCAGGCCCTAGGAGCCCATTCCTTGCAGCCGTCTCAGAGGTTCTATAGGGTCAAGGGTAGGTTTGGGGTCCCTTCTAGACCATGCTACCCCCCCCACCCACTGAGTTTCTCCCCATCCAAGTCTCCTGACCACTGTATTGTCCATGTCACCCTCAGAGGCACGTGCTTCTGCCTGCTTCCCCCTCTTCTGGGGCGCCGTGCCCCCCCTACCCCTTCTCTCCAGCAGGTTGAGCCCTCCTGCAGGGAATGGCTCTCCCTGGCTTCCTCCTTCACTCCTTTTCCACCCCCTGCGGCTCCGATCCTGTCATCCTGCCCATGTCCTCGACAGCCCCCGCCTCTCTGACTTTGTTCTCACTGTCCCCATCTGGCAAACCCAGCCATGCACAGCTCCGCACCCCCTAAAGTGCAGAGTGGCCATGATGACATCACGGACACTCCTCCCACTGCCCAGCCTGCTGACGTCTGGTCAGCCTCTGACCCCACCTGCTGTGTCTCAGAGATGACCCCACGGCCCCTCCTTCACAGAGAGAACAAAGCCGTCAGACGGGAGGCCTTCTGCTGCAGCACCGAACCCCAGTTCTGCCCCCTCACGCCCCAACTCCTCCTTCCGTGGTTACCCCCCCACCTCCCCACTGCCTGCCGTTCCCTCTCCGTGGCCCCCTCCTCACTCGTGCCCTCTCTACGGATCCTGGCCATGAGGATTACACTCAACTTCCCCACCTTAAAACATTCAAGCAAAAGCTCTTTTCAAGCACTTCCCCCAGCCAGCCTCCACGCTAGCTTTCCTTGTCCCACACAACTTTCTTCTCGAAAGCATCCTGCCAGGGTCACCAGCACCACCTGCCTCCTGTGGCCCCATCAGTCCCCCGCTCACTGGGGACACCTCTGGGCATCTTGCGAATTTCCACAGGCAAGCAGCTCCTGCAACTGAGCGTACTGAAGGTAGCCCTGGGTCTGGCCTTGGAGGACATGCACTGTTACACACAGCACGGACTGCAAGATGTGCTGTCCAGAGGGCTGTGGGGCCACAGAGGGGGACTCTCATCCAGTTGCAGGGACTTGGGGGAGGGGGACACCCCATGCATCTGGGGTTTGGGGGGAGATGGGAGCACACGCCCACGGTGGCAGCAAGTACTCTGAAAGAAAGAATGGACGGAGCCACAGGCCTGTGAGCTGAGTTTACCTTCACTTTCCTGGATTAAAACATCTCCCAGAGGCAAGGAATTTTGATCTAATTTTTTCTTTCTTGGACGAGTGAGTAGTACGATCACCTCTGAGTTTTGGAAAGATGGCAGACTGCAGCGGACAGATGGTGGGGAAGGGGCTGGCTGTCCCGGGGTCCTCTGCTCCCCCCTTCCCGGGTTTTCCCTCCAGAGCTAGCATGTGGCTTCTGTCCTCTTTCTGCACTGTCTGGGGGCAGAGTTCACCACACCTCTCGCCTCCCAGAGTCCTGCCATTTATGAAACCCCCAGACCTGTGTTCCATCCAGCTCTGCTCTCTCTTCAGCCCCAGGCCCACGAGGCTAGAGGGCAGCCAGACCCCTCTGCCAGGATGACCCCAGGCGGCCAAACCCACCCTATCTCACTAGGGGCTTCCTGCTTCGGCAAATGGAAGGGCCTACCCTCTTTGCCTGCCCCCCAGTGTCACTCAGTTTCTCTCAGACCCATCTGCTCGCCCCCAGGCACCCCTCCTGCCCTATGGCACTTTTCTACTGTAATGGTGATGGTTTCACTCTCTCCTCCCCCAGGTGGCAAAAACAAATAAATAAATAAGCAGAATGGCCGCTGATGCTTCCCTACCTTCTTCAGGATGTAAACCAAACTCTCCAACACGCCATGCGTTCAACACTTGTCGATTTATTCACCCAGCAAGTGTTTACTGAGCTCCCGCAGTGTACGCAGCAGGAGGCACAGAGTGACCAGGTCATCCGTGGCGACTTGACAGAGGCAGTACGACCGGAGCAGCTAAGACAGAGGAGGACGTGGGAACGGACGCAGAGACGCTCTGATGATCAAAGAAACGTCTTGGGGGGCGATGGGGTAACTGTCTCTTTTCAGATTGACAAAGGCCCAAAGAACGGCCAACACCCCGCCCATCATCAGTTGAGTGGACAGCACAAGTTTTGTGGAGAACAGCTTGGCACTATCTGTCAACACAAACACAGCTTCACCTTCGAGCAGAATTTCCCCTCCTAGGAAAGGATCCTAGACACTTCTCTGAGCTCACAACAGAAGGGTTCTTGCTCTTGAAAAGACCAGACATCGCCTAATTCTTCATTAATAAAAGATCAATTAAGAAGTTACAGAACAGGGGCACCTGAGTAGCTCAGTGGGTGAAGCCTCTGCCTTTGGCTCAGGTCATGATCTCAGGGTCCTGGAATCAAGCCCCGTGTCAGGCTCTCTGCTCAGCGGGGAGCCTGCTTTCCTTCCTCTCTCTGCCTACTTGTGATCTCTGTCAAATAAATAAATAAAATCTTAAAAAAAAAAAAAAAAGTTACAGAACACCTGCATATAGGAGGAGGGCCTGGAGGTCTCTCTCTTTACATACGTATGTTTTTACTCACAAACACTGTGTAACACACACACACCAGCACCGGCCCCCGCATAATACACTAGTGTGCAGAAGAGAAAGGGTGACGATGCAGGGGTCTCACTTTTTACTTATTTAAATTTCATACAAAACCCATTTACTACTTCAGTAATAGGGAAATAGGGTGGGGATTTCTCAGAACACAGCTGTGGGGGGTCTGGAGAGAAGGTCTCCAAATCACCTCGGTGCAGAACTGCCCAGCTGGAGTGCTGTTGTCCACTCCCGTGATTCTAGCCAGATCCCCAGGCCGCCAGGCAGGGCAAACGTCTGGGGATGGGACCCAGCCTGGGGGACAGCAACCCCCCCACACACACACACCCACTCCTTCCATGGGCAAGATCCCCAGGGTCCCAGACAGTCCTCTCCACCAGACAGCGCCAGAAGGGGGGGGGGGCTGGCCAGTCGAAGCACTTCCCAGCGGAATGGGGCTTCTGTCAGTCTACCCCCTCGTCTGCACCCTCCATGCTGCCCAACGGGCTGGGCAGGAGTAGGGAGCTGGAGGGCGGGGCTTCCTGCCCAGCTGGGGCATCCGGCTCCGCCTCCTCCTGGAAAAACTATTTAGTTCGGGAGGTGCTGAGGCCCGGTCCCAGGCAGGCCCCAGACCAGCCCACCAACCGCAGACCACACACTGACTGGGGAGGTTCCCCACCTGCCAGGTGCTCCCTGACCAGCCAACACCAAACCCACCGGCTGCTTCTCTCCTGATACCTATCGGCCACTGACCGGACTCAGGTAGGAGCTTGCCAGTCCCCACGCCTGTGCGCCTGATCACCAGGGCTTCCCAGCGGGGCTGGGGAAAGGGGTGGCGGAGGTGAGGGCCGTAGGTCCCCTACACCTGCCTGGCTCACACTCCCTCCAGCCCCGCCCGCCATGGCCCGGCTCCTGACTGTTGCCTTCGGTTGCATCAGCCTCCTCTACCTGCTGTTCCCAGGCACCCTGCCCCGCAGCCCAGGCAGGACCCAGCGGCCTGCCCCGCCCAGGTGAGTGGGGTTCGCACCAGCCCAAACCGCAGCCCACAGGGAAGGAAACAAGAATGCCCCGGCATGGACCCTTGATCACCCTCCCCAGAACCCCCTCCTCCCACTCCATTGGGGAAACCCCTCACCTGCTGCTAGGGCTTACCTCCCAAATCAAGGGCCAGAAAATAAGCCTTCAGCAAATCCTGAGCAGGGCAAGAGGCCCCTCTGTGTCCCTCCCTTCTAGGGTAAGGGCGCTCCCTGACCCTGTTGGTAGAGCAACCCTCTCAAGGAGAGGTTGGCTAAGAGAGGGGAGGCTGGAGGGATCCCCAGGACTGCCCAGCTTTCCCCAACCCCCAAGAGGAGGACTGGGAAGGCGGGCGGCCATGCGGGTCATGAACACAGTGGCCCATAGAGGCCAGCATGCCCTTTGCCCAGGGAGGCATGTGCCCTGAACAGGTGAATGACCTTGTGACCCGGGCTGCCGAGGTGGCTGGGAGACAGGACCCAAGCCCAGAGCTCCCGAGGGACCGTGGTCTTCCCCTGGCCGGTCTCCAGGCTGTGTGTGTGCGTGGAGGGGTGCTGCGGGCTTCCCCTGGCCGCGCTCCAGGCTCCTGGGGAAACTGGGCTTCCCCTGCCAATGACCCCAGGCCTGCGTGGAGGGGAGAGCGGGTGGGTGTGGGGGTCTCAGAAAAGTTGGGCCGCCAGGTTTACTTCCTCCATCCCCCTCTGCAGGGCGCCCCCAGCCAGGACCCCTTCCAGTGGCGTGAAGCTTCGTCACCCCACACCTTGGCGTGTGGTCTGGAGGCTACAGCAGGCCTTGCATCTGGAGAGGAGCGCCAGCCAAGCCCCCGCTCTGGGGCGGCCTCTCCGGGGCAGCCCCCCCAGGCACCTGGGCCCCCGCAGGTCCCGAGCCCAGCTCCTGCGGGTGGGCTGTGTGCTGGGCACCTGCCAAGTGCAGAACCTCAGCCACCGCCTATGGCAGCTGGTTGGGTCAGCCGGCCCACGGGACTCAGCCCCTATGGACCCCAGTAGCCCCCATAGCTATGGCTGAGGTGGAGAGGGCCATCCCCACGCCTGGCCCCGCCAGGATGCTGTACCTCCGTCCCAGAGCTGCGCCTGGGCCCCCAGCCCCCACCCAGCCCCCACCCAGCCCCTGGACCTCCTGCACACCCCAGTCACCGGAAGGGTGCGCAGGCCCCAAGGCAACTCCCACCCTACCCCACCAGGTTCTGCAGCGAGCACCCTTAAACAGCTTTGGATGCGGAAACCCACGCACATGTGTGGACCCAAGTGGATCTGCGGGCAGAGTCTGTACCTCTAAAGAGGGTTTCAGAGGGGCAGGGTTTGCCCAAGGATGTGGAGCAGAAGCCAGGGTGTCCCCCACCCCCTGCCGCAACCTGACATCATCAGACTCAACCCTGACTTTGGGCACGCACACTTTGGCTGTCCCAGGTCCCCGGCCCTTCCACTCCCTGTGCCCGTGAGACAGGGAGGGCAGGCAGCGGGGAGGAGGACCCCACTGTGGCCCCGACCCCAGGGCCAGGGTAAAGGGAGGTCAGGCCCTGCTGGGAACTGTGCCGCTCCAGTTGCCGACTCTGGGGCCTGGGCTCGAGGTGAAAATGGAGACCCTTCCCTGGATCTCTAGCCCAGTAGCTGGGGACCCTGGGAGAAGGCATTGAGTTTTTGGAGGTCCACTGGGCCGTTCCAGGGCAGGGCAGCACCCATCCCTCAGGGCAGGGCGGGGCTGGGGGGATGCTCTCCCCACCCAAAAAGGTCCACGAAGTCGGAACCATCACCACCTCAGCTGGGGGTAGGATGGCCAAACACGGGTGCGGGGCACGCAGGCAGCAGAGTCTCCCTGACCCCACCCTGCCGAGCCTGGGGACCCACTGCGGGCAGGCACGGGGACAAGGGGAGGCTGGAGCAAGCTTCTCAAGAATTTCGGGAGGCAGCCCTTTAAAGGTTGGAGCCTGGGTGGCTCAGTGGGTTAAGCCTCTGCCTTCAGCTCAGATCATGATCTCCGGGTCTTGGGATCGAGTCCCGCATCGGGCTCTCTGCTCGGTAGGGAGCCTGCTTCCTCCTCTCTCTCTCTCTCTCTGCCTGCCTCTCTGTCTACTTGTGATCTCTGTCTGCCAAATAAATAAATAAAATCTTTAAAGGTTTGAGCAAGATCGCTGGCGCATTTGGCGTATATTCACCCCAGGTTGGGCCTTTAGGTTTGGTTTGTGATTCCTGAGCCTTTCTTTGTTAGTTCTGTTTCCGTATCACTGATATCCATCTCCCCACCCCCCCGCCCCGCTCCCGTCAGGCAGGCATCACCCAGGGTTCATTTACAGTATTTTTAATTTATTTGAGAGAGAGAGAGACCGCACAGAGGGAAAGTGAGAGGGAGAAGCAGGTGCCTAGTCAAGTACGGAGCCGGACATGAGACTCGACACAGGGCTCAGTCCCAGGATGCGGAGATCATGACCTGAGCAGAAGGCAGATGCTTAACCACCAGGGCTAACCCCGGGGGCGTCCTGGAGAAGGGTGGGTTCTAGTACTCCGCACAGCAAACACTCTCACCGCACCTCATCTATCAACATCTGTCAGTCACCCTGAGAGACAGCACCAGCACCCTCCCGCCTCTCGAAGCAGAAGCCACAGCCAGAGGTCACGGGAGCTCAGGGCTGCCGGCAGGCCTGCTCCTCAGAGACCCTGGACCCCCTGAGGGTGGGCGGCTCCTGGAAATGCCCATCTGGGCTCCCACCTGGCACTCACTCTCCTGGCTTGGGAGTCGCCTGGCTAGAAAAGGCGTCATCGTCCTTCCATTAGGCAGCAAGGGGACAGTTCAGGCCGGCTCCGGCCCTGCAGGGAGGCTGGGAAGCAGAGCACAGCAGGCAGGAAAGGCTGCCTGGAGGAAGCATCAAGGGTCCCGCGGGAAGGAGCTGAGAGAGCCCAGGCCCTGAGTCCACAGGAGCTGCGGGTGTGGCCGGGGACCCACCCCCAAAAAGCCGCTGAGAGAGGCTGGAACCAGCGTGAGTGAGTGAGGGCAGGAGAGGCCAGCGGGCCGGGCTTCAGAGCCACGGAAGGGTGTCAGCAGGGAGAGCCTGGCAAGGGGGATTGGGGAGAAACGAAGAGGAGGGGTCTGGGAGGGTCGAACAGGTCAGGGTGCCACGTGGCCCAGACCCCCTCCCCCACCCGCCAAGGCAGCCGGTCCTTGTCCTCCACGTACGCTGCTCTTTCTGCCAGGGCCACCCCCACACTGGTCAGAGTGACAAGACCAAGGTCCCATGCCATGTGCCTTGCCACTCCACACTGTGGAGTGGATTTTCCTCAAAGCTGGGTGGACGGCGGACCTCCAGGCATCCCTGCACCGTGGCATGTGGCCTCCCAGTGGCCCCTGAGCTCCAGGCCATGCTGGGGCCTCCTACCGGATGCCTCACTCGGGCTTTCAGCGGCAGCACCCCCCAGCTCCCCCAGAGCCCCCACCAGCCACGTCTTCCTCAGACAAACGCTGTTCGTTCGCTCCTTTCTCTGTGGGTGAGGGCTCCGTTCACCTCCCTCAGCATTGTTTGCCGAGCACGAAGAAACGACAAACTACCCCCCTCCCACCGGACGTCACAGCGGGAGCAGGCAGAGGGAGAAGAACCTCAAAGGAAAACGAAGCCAACGACCCAGACCGCGTCGCGCCCTGGGGGTGCTGGACAGGCTGCATGGCGCCATCTTCACGGGGGCCCAGCACTGCCCCCAGTTTATTCTCTCCCCCGGGAGCAGCCTCCACTCCCACAGCCTTCTTGCGTCAGTGATGCTGAGTAGGGGCTCTGGCCCACACCCCCGCGGGTGGAGGCTGACACTTAGAGTGTCCCCCACTGACCATCCTTGGACACCCCCCGTCTTTTTTGAGAGCGCGGCCTTGCCAATTGGCGACAAGGACTTGTTTTGCTGCGTGTCTGCCTCCTCCCTGGACACAGTCAGCTCCCAGGCAGGCGTGTGTCCTCAGTTAGGTTCCCACTGTGTCTGCAGTACCCAGCCCCGGTTCACACACGGTAAACGCCGGCTGGATTCACCTCTGCCCCGACTCCAGACCAAGCTGCCCACCTCAAAAGCCAAAGAGCCCACCCTCGACAAACCCGCCCCGGGGATCCACCAGGCCTCATCCAGTATTAGGCAAGGATCCCCCCACCCACCCTCGAGATCCATCACCTGGCTGGTCTTTTAGCAGGATTCCCGGGAGACAGTTTAGCGAGAATTCCCCCCAGCCTCGAGATCCGCCCTTAGCAACTTTCCATCCACTGACCCCGCTCTGATTACCGGCAGCAAAGCCCCCCACCGTCTTTGTTGGATTCTCTCTCCCTTACTGCAATGGTGGTGAATAAACTCTTTCGCTCCTGTTCAGCAAGTCTCAGAAAGACTCTTCCAGCACTTCCCAGAATCCCCAGGGCCTGAGGCTGATGGGTGGGGTCCGGGGTCTGCAGGACCAGTTGGGCGGGGCTGACGGTGGCCAGGGTGGGGTTTAAAACCTCTGCAGGGAGTGCTGGAGGCTGGCCGCCACGCAGGGCTACCTGTCCAGAGCAGGTTAGTGGTTCAGGGAGGCCGACGTCGGGGAGAGGGGGCTGGGGCTGGGGTTGGGGCGCCGGGAGCTGCTCCCGTGCTGACACATTAACTTCTGAGGCCAGGAGGACGGTGGATGGTCACTCATTACCGAGGGCCAAGGCCAAGGGGCTGGGTCGTGTCCGGTCACTTATGTAAGCTGTGGGCATATATAGGGGCACACGGCCCGGGGGACTCTCACCCACCTGCCAGCTCTGCTCCCTCGAGATGAAGGCGGCTGTGGTGAGTACTCCAGACCCAGCACGGTGTGGCCCCATGGCCTGCTCACCCCGGCTGGTCGTCCCTCCTGGGAAGGAGCACAGCCTCCCACCGTCTCTCAGCTGGTTCCCACCAGTCTGCTGGTCCGGGTCAAAGGGCTCCCTCTTTCCTGTCTTCCTCCTGCTGTTTGGGCTTAGCTGGGGCAAGGGTCAGCAGCCCCACCCCTGGGCTCCGTGCAGACCCAGGTCCCGAGAAGGAGATGCTGGTCGCTGTGCTGTGCGCTCGCGCACGGCATCCCGGGCGCTCCTCCTCACCCTAGAAGCAGGCCTCTGGCTGATGCCCATTTTGCAGAGAAGGACACCCATGGCAAGGTCGCCTCCGATGGCGGGTGTGCTCGGGAGGGGCTGTGCCCTGCTGGCCACCGGTGTCCCTGCTGGTCCAGCTCTTAGGCTCTGGTGTCCCCGTGGGGATGGTCTCACTTCCTCATAGAGCTGGCATGATGGTGAAATGGGCGTAATCCCCCACCCAAGCAGGGCCCAGACCCTTCCCTGGTCTACCGGCCTGATGTGGACCCAGAGGTGGCCAAAGACAAGGGCAGCTTCCGGAACTACAGGGTAAGGGCCCCCCCCCCCCCGGCCCCGGCTCCACCCCACCCCACCCCAGGCCTGTCTTTCTGGGGGGTGGGCAGCACCTGCCACTTTGCACCGCTCAGGGTCCTCTCTTGGATGCTCTCATTCACATCTTTGGGGCCAAGTTTGGGAGACAGGAGCAGTGGCCCCCAGAGGTGTGAAGGGCAGGGACTGACTGGCGAGTCTGCGGGCTGACCTCTGGCTTGCAGTCTGGCCCGCTCCTGGACCGTGTCTTTGCCACGTATAAGCTCATGCACGCTCAGCAGACCGTGGACTTCGTCAGGAAGAAGGTACTTGGCAGCTTCCTCGCCTGCCAGTCCCTCCTCCCCAGGCCGAGTGGACGGATGGAGAGGGCCGGGCCCTGACCCAACCAATCTCGTGGCTGTGCTGACCTCCCCTTCCTGGCCCAGCACGCCCAGTTTGGGGCCTTCTCCTACAAGAAAATGACTGTCTTGGAAGCTGTGGACATGCTGGACGGGCTGGTGGATGAGTCGGACCCAGACGTGGACTTCCCCAACTCCTTCCATGCCTTCCAGACCGCTGAGGGCATCCGGAAAGCCCACCCCGACAAGGGTGCGCCTCCCTCCCGTGGTGGGCTGCAGATGGGTTTCGGCGTTTCCTGGCCTCACCCCTGCGCCCAAGCCGCCTCCTCTTCCTCTGACCTGGTCTCACCATCCGCACTAGCCTGCTTTGCCCCTCTCCCTCCCAGACTGGTTCCACCTCGTGGGGCTGCTGCATGACTTGGGGAAGGTCCTGGTTCTGGCAGGGGAGCCCCAGGTAAGGGCAGGGGTGGAGGGGTGCCGCTGGGACAGCCGGGACTCAGGGCTCTGGAAACCTGCCAGGTGGGCCGGCCAGACACATGCAGGTGGCCCCCTGTCCACAGTGGGCGGTGGTTGGAGACACCTTCCCAGTCGGCTGCCGTCCCCAGGCCTCTGTGGTTTTCTGCGATTCCACCTTCCAGGACAACCCGGACCTCCAGGATCCCCGATACAGGTGCTCCTCCCCGGCCGCCGGCCCCTCTCCTCACCTTGCTCCCACACGCCTCACCCTCTGTCTGTCCCTGCAGCACGGAGCTCGGCATGTACCAGCCCCACTGCGGCCTGGAGAACGTCCTCATGTCCTGGGGCCATGACGGTGAGGCCCCAGGGGGTGGGCAGTGAGGCCGGTGGGGCCCCGGAGGGCGGGGAAGCACAGCTCTGGGAGCCCAGGCATGACACTGTGTCTCCGGCAGAGTACATGTACCAGATGATGAAGTTCAACAAATTCTCTCTTCCTCAAGAGGTAGGTGGAGGGGAGGGTCCGTCTGGCCGGCCTGCCCTCCCCACCCCACTCTGCCCCCCCCCGCCCCTCCTCCTGGAGCTCGCTGGGTGTGGCTTCTTTCTGCCCTAGGCCTTTTACATCATCCGGTTTCACTCCTTCTACCCCTGGCACACTGGCGGCGACTACCGGCAGCTGTGCAGTGAGCGGGACCTGGCCATGCTTCCCTGGGTGCAGGAGTTTAAGTACGGCCATCCCTGTGGGGGGCCAAAGGGGGGCATGAGGGGACTGGAGGGGCTGGGGGCTTCCTCATGAGGCACTGTCCTTTCCCTGCTTGCAGCAAATTTGACCTCTACACCAAGAGCCCAGAACTGCCGGATGTGAACACGCTGCGGCCCTACTACCAGGGCCTCATTGACAAGTACTGCCCTGGGGTGCTGAGCTGGTGACCAGCCTGGCCGGGGGCCTGGGAGGGCGGCCACTGTTGGGGGCTCTGCTGCTCACCCAGGTCAACGCCCCTGCCCTGAAACTCTGCCCAGGGCCAATAAAGACCCTGAAGCTGCCTGGGGTCTGAGCTTCACTGACGTGGGCGCCTGTCGTGGCAACAGCACGCTGTGTGTGGGGGTGCAAGTCATGGGCCCTTGGACATGGGTATCCCGTCTCGCCTGCCACCACAGGCCTGTTGCTTGCCATTCCAGCTCCGGCCTCAGAAGCTGGGGCCGCCCTGTCCGTGCTTACATTCTCAAAATAGTCACCTAATGCTCTGGGCTCCGTGTCCCTAAAAAAGCAAAACGATGCAAAACATTCGGTAGCCGGCAAAACAGATTACAGAAAACCTCGTATAACAAGTGTGCGGGTTCGGTGCAGAGCCGAAGGGCCATCCCTGTGAGCCCCGAGGTGCCACCTGCACCTGGAGTTGGTCAACGACCTTCCTATGAGTGTCACACACACCTCCCACCCCCCTGCCCAGGGCAGGTCCCCCAGTGCTATAGGTGGGTGCTGGCTTCGTACCTTTCAGCAGCTTATTTCTCGGAAGAAAGTGGCGCATTGGTCTCGGGGAGTTTCCCTCTATTGGTGCTGTGCTGGTCACACCCCCGTGGCGCTCCTGTTTCCTGGGTATTCCCCCGCCAACGTGAGCGCGTAGGGAGGCCTCATCAGATACAGAGCTGCCTTGTCGGGGCGAGTGCTCCAGAGGCCATCACGTAGTCTGTACCAGGCGGTAGAGGCTGTGTTGTTGGAACCCACATCGTTCACACTAGAACCCGAGAAAGCAGAGCAGTGATGTTCCCCCCAACCCCGGCCATCCTCCTCACTCTTCCGAGAGACCCTGGCAGGAGAGAAAAGTGCTGTTTGGTTAGTTCCTCCAGGAAAGGCAACTGAAGTCCTCGCTCTTACTCTTAACTTACCCGTTTGCAAGCCTTGGCTCCTAGCACCCGAGGAAGATGATCTGTTTGCCTCTTTTGGGTTAATAATGCGTAGATTTCAGGGACACCTGGGGGGCTCAGTGGGTTAAGCGTCTGCCTTTGGCTCAGGTCATGGTCCGGGGTCCTGGGTTTGAGTCCCGAATCCTGCTCCTTGCTGGGCGGGAGGCCTGCTCTCCCCGCTGGCTGCCGCTGTCCCTGCTTGTGCTCTCCTCGCCCTCTCTCTGTCAAATAAATAAGTAAGATCTTTACAAAAAGGGAAGGATGTGTAGACGCCAGCAAATCTGTGTCTCGGCGCCTTGGAGGACTGACCTCCCTGGTGCTGAGACTTTCCTTGGCCAGGGTTGGAGTGGGACTTGCAGATGGCTCCAAGGTCCTCGTGACGTGACAACGGTCTCTGGTGGACATCCTGCTGTCTGGTGTGACAAGACACCCAGACTGTTCATTCTTTGTGTTTTTGTAACAAATTTCCACACCTTTGGTGGCTTAAAAAATGGGCTCTCCTGAGTTCTGGAAGCAGAAGTCAGATCAGGGTGTGGTGCTGGGCGGGGCTGTGACCCTTCCACAGGCATCTTCAGCTTCAGGAGGCTGCCTGTGTCCCCTGGCTTGTGACTGCATGTCCCCACTCTGTCTTCACACAGCTTCTCCGACTGCCCATCCCCCCCCCCGCCTCTCTCCCATAAGGACCCTCGTGATGGGCCCATCCAGGTAAGCCAGGATGCTCTCCCCATCTCTGGATCTTTAGAACCACATCTGCAAGATGCTTTTTCTAAATAAGGGCATATCCACAAAGGCAGGGGTTTGTTCCCAAGCCCCTTGGGATCCTCCCCCACCATTGAGGGTGTGCTGAGGCCTTTCTGCCTTCTTCAGGGAGACCTGAAACTAGTCTCCACACTCAGAGGGCAGGGAGCCATGGAAGAGAGGCCACCCAGAGGGGTAAGTGGCAGGTTTCACAAGCAAGAGAACTGATACACGAGGCCTGTCTGGGTGGCCACAGGACAAGTAGATCTTTGCATTTGCCTGCTAGAATCTTAAAAGTTTAGGGGCACCTGGATGGCTCAGTCAGTAGAACACGTGACCCTTGATCTTAGGGCTGTGAGTTTGGGCCCCACATGGGGTGTAGAGCCCATTTAAACAAGGATAGAGTCTTGGGGCTCCTGGGTGGCTCAGTAGGTGAACTGTTTTCTCCCTCTTCCACTCCCTCTGCTTGTGTTCCCTCTCTCGCTGTCTCTCGCTCGCTCGCTCTCTGGCAAATAAATAAATAAATAAATACATCTAAAAAACCCAAGAAAACAAACAAGGATAGAGTTTTAAAATTGTGGACAGAGGCCTTCATGGGGTTCAGTCGCGCACCACGCAGGGGGCTCATCACTGTCCCGAGGCCGTGTTCTTGGAGCAGTGTCCGGCAGCTGGGAAGGCAGGTGTGCGGAGAAGGGGGAGGGGTGAGCTCGCGGGTCCACTAGCGGAGGCGGGTTCTCTGTGGCCTTCCCTGACGAGGGCTATTTTCCCGCTAACCCTGGAGGCTTCCCCAGACCTGCAATCTGCTGTTTCTCCAAGGAGTCCTGGCCTCTCAGTAGGAAATGGTATTTCCTATCCGTGTGTTGGGGGCTAAAGACGCAATCCGGAAGGCTCACCTCCACTCCAGCCCCTGGCGTGTCCATTGGAGGTGGCATTGCCGGCTGCCCTCTCTGCTCTGCTCCTGCCGAGGGTGAGCATGAGGACAGGAGGGGCGCAAATGTGTCAGCAGCCTGCCCCAGGCTACTGGCTCACTCGCACTTCCCTCTGGAAGACACAGCCTGCCCCAGGCAGCATCCCTACCTGTGGGCGGCCTCCTCCGCACTCCCTCCCAGCCTGTGAGCTCAGGGAGGGTGGGTGCAGAGTGCTGCAGGGTGCCCCCTGGAGATGCCTCAGAGGGCTGGGGGGCATGAGAGGGCCAGGAGGAAGAGTCCTGGGTGATGGGCCATTGAGGGTGTGCTGAGGCCTTTCGGCCTTCTCCGGGGAGGCTGGGCTGGGGAAGGGCGGCCTCAGAGGGCTACTTCTCTGGGTCTGGAGCTACTATCCGGATCCCATCTCTGGGGAGCCTCCCCACTGAGCAGAGCAGGAGAGGCCATCTTTGCTCCTATCCCAGGGATTCCAGATCCTCTTTCTGCTCCTTGCAGACGCTAACCAGGCCACCTCTGGAAGCCCCAGGATGGGGGGTAGGGCAGTGGGGGCCTAGGCCCCATATTTCTGTCTACGCAGAGGACTGTCAGGCCTCACTGGGCTCCAGGGCATTGGGGAGCTCTGGAGCCTACAGACAGGGTAGTGCTTGGTTCTCCTCCAGCCTGCTGGCATTCCTGCCCCAGAACCCTCTGCCTCCTGCAGGAGGCCCTCCTCCTGTCCTTGTAGCCTGGGTGTGCCTATTCCCGAAGTGTGGGGCTCAGCCTTCCAGCACCTTCCAATCCATCCTCGTTCCTTTCTTTTTTCTTTCTTTCCTTCCTTCTTAATTTTTTTAAAAAAGATTTTATCTATTTATTTGACACAGAGAGACACAGCGAGAGAGAGAGAACACAAGCAGGGAGAGTGGGAGATGGAGAAACAGCCTTCCTGCCAAGCAGGGACCTCAATGCAGAGCTCGATGCCACGCCCCTGACCCTGGGATCAGGACCAGAGCCCAAGGCAGATGGTTAAGCCAGGGCCCCTCCGGTGAAACTGCTGGGGCCTGTTCTGGTGACTCTGGGGAAGGCTGCTTCGTGGAATGTGGCTCTTAAGGAAACAACACTTTTCCCCAGAGACACAGCGACTCTTCCTGGGACTGGACGCGGCTAAGCACGAGGCTGCGCTGCTGGCTGAAGAGGCCAGCGAGGTGGGAGTGGAGCCGGCCTCCACCGGCCGGGGGCGGGAGCGGGGGTGGGGGGGGGCTGCCGGGGCAGGACTGAGAGGCCCACGGAATGCTCCAGGTGACCGGGCGGCCTGAACGGCAGGCGAGTGGCCAGTGCCAGTGGAAGACAGCAGCGCCCTCTCTCGACAGATGCAGAGTGGCTCAGATGAACCCAACTTGGGTTTTTCTCCTCTCTCTCCCTCCAACTTTCTTTCCTGGTGGCTGACTTCATAGTTTAAGCTCGTGAATTGCAGAATTTCGAGACGGAATTGTACTCAGTTCCAGGGAAGGTTAGGTGTCAAGCTGGAACCCGGAGGTGATGTGGGGCCAGGACCAGACCAGATTTGGGGTCCTCTGCACCTTGGTGTGAACTAGGGTTTTTGTGTGGAGTTTGTGTGGAGTCTAAATCAGGACGGATTCATCGGGGTCCTGAGGACCCCAGGGGGTTAGTTGTCCTGCCAGTTTTCCCACGGGTAGGGGATCTGCCCTCTCCTGAGTCCCCGCGGGAGGCGGGCGGCCCCTCCTTCACCTCTCCCTGCAGAGGCCAGAGGGGGAGGAACGCGCTGAGATGCTGGGAGCTGTTGGGCCTGTGTTCTGACCTGAACGCCCTGGACTCCAAACGTGAAGCTGGGAGTAGCCCTCAGAAAGAACTGTGTCCAGGCACCGTGTGCCCTCACCAGGCCGGGCCCTGCCAAGGTTTCGGCCATGGTCAGTTTTAGTTTATTCGTGGTATAGGGACATTGAAGAGAATTGTTGGCTCACTGTGATTGTATGTTCGCGCACTGTGTTTGTTTGTTTTTTTTAAAGATTTTATTTATTTATTTGACAGATCACAAGCAAGCAGAGAGGCAGCAGAGAGAGAGGGGGAAGCAGGCTCCCTGCCGAGCAGAGAGCCCGATCACGAACTGTGGTTTTTTTTGAAAGGCTGTGTTAGGTCAGACAACCGAATGGTTAATAAATAACTTAAATTTGTAAAGCAGTTAAAATATTTTAGTCACTTAAAATTTATAAATGGAGCCTTCCAGAGTTGCTGCCACAAACCGCTAACCTTAAACACCAGCACACCGGCCGGCTCAGAGAGAAGGCAGAGAGTTACAGACTGGGTTTTGTTAAGGTGAGAACACCACCAACGCAATCTACAGAACCAACGCAATCCCATTCCAATCCCAATGGTATTTTTTTCATAAATAGAAAAGTTCATTCTAAAATTAATGTGGAATCTCAAAGGACCCTGAATAGCCAAAACAGTCTTGAGATAGAAGAATCAAGCTGGAGGACTTGCATTTCCCAATTTCAAAAGTTACTACAAAGCTACCGTTGCAGTCCCATCATAAAGACAGATATATAGGGGCGCCTGGGTGGCTCAGTGGGTTAAAGCCTCTGCCTTTGGCTCAAGTCATGATCCCAGGGTCCTGGGATCAAGCCCCGCATCGGGCTCTCTGCTCAGCATGGAGCCTGCTTCCTCCTCTCTCTCTCTGCCTGCCTCTCTGCCTACTTGTGATCTTCCTCTCTGTCAAATAAATAAATAAAATCTTAAAAAAAAAAGACATACATAGACCAACGGAATAGATCAGAGATCCCAGAAATAAGCCCTCGCCTATATGGTCAGCTGATTTTTGACAAGGTTGCTAAGACCAGGGGCGCCTGGGTGGCTCAGTTGTTAAGCATCTGCCTTCGGCTCAGGTCATGATCCCAGGGTCCTGGGATCGAGTCCCACATCGGACTCCCTGATCAGTGTCAGCCTGCTTCTCCCTCTCCCACTCCCCCTGCTTGTGTTTCCTCTCTCTCTGTCAAATAAATAAAATCTTAAAAACAAACAAACAAACAAACAAACCCAACATCGTTTATTAAAAAAGTTTGCTAAGACCACTCACTGGGGGAAGCACTGTCTTTTCAACCAACGATGCTGAGAAAACTCGATGTTTCCATGCGGAAGAATGAAGTTGGACCCTACCTCACACCATGTGCAAAACTAACTTAAAGTGGGCCAAAGACCGAAATGTAAGAGCTGAAACGATAAAATTCTTAGAAGAAATGCAGGGGGAGTCTTCATGACCTTGGATTTGGCAACGATTTCTTGGATATGATGCCAAAAGTAAGAGAATTAAAGAAAAAATAGGTAAACTGGATTTCACAAAAATTAAAGACTTTGGGGATGAAAGGGCACTACAGAGAGTGGACAGGCAATCTGGAGATGGGGAAACGTCAGGCAAACGCGAAATCAAAGCCACTGCAAGATGCCGTTGCATGTCCCCTGGGACGATGACTACCCAAGGAATAAATACACCGATAAATGAGCGAACAGGGAAGGAGCCAGCGCTAGCCAGGGTGTGGATAACATCTGAGCGCTGGCACACACCGGGAGGGGTGTGAGCGGCCCTGCTGCTCTGGCAGACGGTTTGCACCTCCTCGGAGAAGTCAGCACCGCCGCAGACCCTGCCTGGCCACTCCCTCGTGCGGGCCCCAGCTAACTGAAAGCGGTAACTCAGGCAGATACCTGTACATCAGTGTCCATTTACATGGTCCACAATAGCCAAAAAAAGGTGGAAACAACCCAAATATGCATCGATGGATAAAAGAATAATCAAAATGTGGTAGAAACATGCTATGGAATGACGTTCAGCCGTAAAAATGAACCGAGGCTCTGAGTGGGTCTCGAAAACGGGATGCTGAGTGAGAGGAGCTGGACCCAGAGGGCTGCCATCCAAGTGTCCCAAGCTGGAAAGTGGAGGGAGGGCTGCAGTATGCCAGCTATGGGGGCAAGGATCCTGGAGGGGAGGACGGAGGGTTAAGATGGACTAGAGTGATGAATGCACAACTCTGAATCCACTGACAGCCTCTGAATTATGCATTTGAAATGTTTTTTTTTTTTTAAGATGCTATTTATTTATTTGACACAGAGAGAGAGAGAGAGCGAGCGCACAAGCAGAGAGAAGCAGGAGGCAGGAGTGGGAGAGGGAGAAGCAGGCCTCCTGCTGAGCAGAGAGCCCGATGTGGGGCTCGATCCCAGGACCCTGAGACCATGACCTGAGCTGAAGGCAGAGGCTTAACAGACTGAGCCACCCAGGCACCCCTGAATTACACATTTAAAAAAATATTTACTTGAGAAAGAGAGGGCATGACAGTGTGGGGGGCACAGAGTGGGGGGAGAGGAAGGGACAGGCTCCACTAAGCCCAGAGTCTAATGGTGGGCTTGATCCCAGGACCCTGAGACCATGACCTGAGCCAAAATTAACTCGGATGCTCAGGGTGCCTAGGTGGCTCAGTTGGTTAATACTTTTTGACTCTTGATTTCAGTTCAGATCACGATCTCAGGGTCCTGGGATTGAGCCCCATGTCGGGCTTTGTGCTCAGCAGGGAGTCTGCTTGTCCCTCTGCCTCTCCCCCTGCACTTACACGTGTGTTCTCTCTCTCTCTCAAATAAATAAAATCTTAAAAAATAAGTTGCAGGAAACAAGAAAAAACCCAAAGAAATTCACAACCTGAATTTAAAAGCCTAAAGAAAGAACCAAAGAGCTAGCCTTGAAATAATACACAGGATGTCATTCTACAACGGAAAATTCAAAAATCAATGAGAAACAGGTTCATTATTCAACAAACAGTACTGACAATTTTGGCTGCATGGGAAAAAAACTGTTCTTGGGTTCCACATTATGACCAATCCATTTCACCTAGATTAAAAAGGAAAATGTCAACAAGAAAACCTTACGAATCTAGAGAAAATTATAGACGAAATAGCCATTCACTCGCATATAGCATAAAAATAATAGAATCACAAGATCCAGAAGCCTCCAATGCAGTATAAAGGCAGTCCCCGAAGCAGACCCACAGCGCTGTGCTTGAGAGAGTGAAGTGGGGAACGAGGACTCGCTTTGCCTTGTTCTTATTTCGCTGTTTCTCAAAAAATATCCTCTGCAGTGAACTAATCTTTGACATTCCTAAAAGAATATGTTTTGATATGGGAAACAAAAACCTAAAGGAAAAGAACACAATTTTGAATGTTAAACACACAACTTTTTTTTGTTTCAGATTTTATGTATTTATTTGATGGGGAGAGAGAGAGAGAGAGAGATCACAAGCAGGCAGCGGCAGGCAGAGGGAGAGAGAGAAGCAGGCTCTCCGCTAAGCAGGGAGCCTGATGCGGGGCTCGACCCCAGGACCCTGGAATCATGACCCGAGCGGAAGGCAGCTGCTTAACCAACTGAGTCACCCAGGCGCCCCAACCCACAACGTTCTTAAACCAGAAGTCAACTCACAGCTGGCCGGGTGCGCATGTAGGAGCCCCCAGGAAGGCGCCCGGAAGCTTTGGCCGCGGGTCTGTGTGAGCCGCATGTGGCTGTGTGCAGAGAATGAGCTCAGAGCTGTTTCAGTTGGTCAAGGTGGGGGGTGGAGCCGAGTGCACGGGGGGTCGACTGGGGGTCCGTGGGGTCAGAGCATGAGAGGTGAGTGCTGAGGACAGTCGGGGCAGGGGAGGTGGGTGTACAAGTTCCCAGAGGGCAGGGACCACTGAACCCCAACAGAAACCGAGGCAGTGCCCTCAATGCCTGCTGCCGCAGGTCCTCTTCCTGGATGGTCAGACAGGTTCTCCCTCCTTCCCGCCTCCCCACCCACACCCTAGAGTACACTCGGCCAGTGGCTGGAACAGGGTGCCCGCCCTGCCCAAGAAGCCTAGGGCCTGACCCTTTAGCCATTTCGAGACAAGGAAGCAGGGCGAGCAAAGAAGGAAGCAGCCAGTTTCTGGTGGGTTCTCAGGTGCTGGGAGCGTTCTAGGCCCCACATGCCACCACGGGCCGCCTCACTGACTTGGTGTGTGGTGCTGACAGGTTGGTCAGGCTGTGCCTGACCATGCCCCTGCGTCTATTTTATAGGGGACCGTAGAAAGGAGAGAACAAAGGCATCCTAGAGGCCAGGTCAGCTGTCAGCAGGACCGTACCTGTGCCTCTCGCCTGCCAGAGGCAGGGAAGGGCCACGGTTCTCAGGTCTGTGAAGTGGCAAGGAGACGTCACACACGAGGTCGGGCACAGAGGCACGTTTATTGGATCCCGGATCTCAGGATCTTCCCTCCTCCTGCCTCGCTTCCTCAGCGGGTCTGCCTCACCCACTCTTGTGCAGGGGTGAGTCAGGGGCATCAGACTTGGCTCCTTGAAGAGGGGAAAGGTTTTCCCACAGCCCTGGTTACAACGTCCCGGGGAAGACCCTGAGCCGGGTCATATGCCTGCCTTGTAGGTCAAGGCTGGGGGTAGGCTGGGGTTGGCGTGTGTCTTGGGGTGAGTGGGCCCTCCAAGCTGCAGGGCGGCCAAAACCTGCCTGAGAAAACAGCAACCCATCCTGCGCCTGTCACGGTGGTTGGCTAAGGCACACTGGCTGGACTGTGTCCTGCCACAGAAGGCCAGAGATGTGTGGGTACCCTGACCCTCTCTGGACATGGGGCTGCAGAATGCAGCTACTTTTTCCTCCTGGGAATCTGGGAGCTGCCGCTGCTGCAGTTCTCAGGGGCTGGGACGGCCTGTCTGCCGGCAGCTCCGGACGCCTTCCTGGCAGCTGGCCTGTGCTTCTCCTCCTTGGCCAGAGGGGAGGAGGGGGGGGAATGGGGCCCCAGCAGGGCCTGCATGACCCTAATGGCCCCCACCGCGGCGAGGAGCCCCCAGAGCAGGGTGGAAGCCTCCAGCGGAGAGAGCTGTTTCCGTATCCAGCGGAGGGCCTGGGCCAGCGTGTTACCGGAGCCGCGGGCTCGGGGTGGGCTCTTGTCCTGTGGGCGCAGGATTGAGGAACGTCTGCGGGCACCATGCCTGTGGAGGGTCACACACCACCCCCTCCCTCGTGCCTTCCCACCTGGAGGCCAAACTGTCGGAGCAGCATGTCCAGCGTCGGGTCCCCCAACGACACTGGCGGGAAGAATTCTTCTACCCACTGGCGTCGCCACCACTGGCTGCAACAGGGCAGTGTGCTCAGGGGGGCCCTGAGCCCAGAGCCCAGCACCCCACGCAGCACTCTGGCTTTACCTCTGCTCCCCAGGTTGTGAGAACCAGTACTTGTAGCGCTGGGCCCGCACGTAGGTGGGCGGCTGCTTGTGGAAGGGGTACTTAGCCACGTCATTCTGGATGAGACGGACCACTGCAAGGGAGCAGGACTCAGCACGGCCAGAGGACCACAGCCCCAGCCTCCCTTTCCCACACACCCTGCGCCTCCTAGACCCTCCCACTTTCCCAGGAGCCCCCCACCCCGCAACTCCCCACCAGGCCTCACCAGGGTCCTTGCCCTGCAGCAGGCGCAGGACCAGGCTCGTGAACCAGGGGCTGTGAGTGTGTGGGCCCAGGGCTGCGAACCACATCTGCCAATCGAGGCGGGGCTGGTGGGGCACCACGACGGGGGGCGGCCGACTCACATTCCCGGGCTTGTACATGAACTCGATCTCCTGCCCGGCAGAGCGTGTGAGCACTAGCTGCGGACCGGAGAACCCCTCCCCCACCCCTGCCCGTGGGGACGCTTACCATCCAGTGGTGCCCATCATAGCTGCCCTCCAGTACCACTTCAGGCCGCCCGCCGAGACCGGTCATCCGGCGGAAGAGGCCGTAGGAGTTCGCCAGCTGCAGGTGCTCCACGGCCCCAAACAGCCGGTGCGCCCCGCTCCAGAGATGCCCATGGCTCGAGGGCTCGATGTAGGAGTATGGTACCTGCAGCAGGGGGCAGAAGCTCAGTGCTGCCCCTCCAGCCCCCACCCTCCTCCCCAAGGGCTACCCACCAGGCTGATCACAAACAAGGCCACCGTGGCAGTGCCAAAGACGAGCAGCTGGGCCGCAGTGCAGAACTTCCTCAGCCACCCTCGCACCTGGGTCCACCTGGGGGGCAGGGGACCCAAGTGCCGTCAGGCCTGACCTGCACAGCTCTACCCCACCCCGCCGGACCACGTACCTCCAGAGGGCCGTCAGCAGTTCCCAGGTGAGGGAGGCCGCCCCCAGCCACATGGTGGGCAGGGTCACCATCTTCAGCCACTGGGAAAATTGGTGGAAGGTAAAGGCTGCAGAAAAAGAAAGGGACGTGAGGAGGAACCGTCCAGCCTTTGTCCTCCGGCCCCCGGCTGGCACTCACTGGTTCTGGAGCGGACAACATGCTGCTCCCAGTCAACTTCCAGGCCAAAGTAGTGTACGGTGCCGTAGGCCAGCAGCCCGTAGACGGTCAATTCCAACAGCAGAGATAGCACAGCCAGCAGCGCCCTGGGCCAGGCTGCCGAGTGAGAGAGTCATGGGTCGGCTGGGGAGGGACCAGAGCAGGGCTCACTTGGGGGGTGTTGGAGGGAAGCAAACTTGCTGCTGGGCCGTCGGGCTGACAACGCCTGGCGATTGGGGACAAGCTCACACTCACATGTGGGTCTCTTTTGGCAGTGGCTGTCGCCAGACTCGGCAGTCAGATGCCCGTCATCCAGAAGAGCGGTGGTGAGCACCAGGGTGAGCAGATTGAAGAAGTTGTAGTTGCCAGTGATGATAATCAGGACTTGCAACAAAACCTGGGAGAAGGTCTGCACTGAGGGCTCCAGGGCCTACCCCTCCCCGGCCCTTCCGAGCCCTCTTTCAAGGCCCTCCGCAACCCATGCCTGGGTTTCTCCAGCAGGCGCCCCCTCCCCTGCTCATCACCCCCAGCCTGTTATGCTCCCACTCCAACTGGCCTCTGCCCCCTGCTCATACCTTCCACGGCTCCCCATCACCTGGAGAAAAACCCAAGCTCAGCACGCCTCCTGCAGCCCTTCCCCACCTGCCTCCGCTAACTCGTGCTTCTGCTCATGAGGCCTTCTGGATCACCCCACTCCAGTGGGACGACGACCCACTGGCAGTGCTGCAAAATGCCATGTCCTGGCTTCCTGATGGCGGAGGCCCCACCAACCTGGGAGTAGAAAGCAGCCAAGCGCAGGCGGCGCACAGGGGCGAAAAAGAGAGGGGGCACTGCGATCTCGATGAGGAACGTGGCCACCACGGACAGTCTGTGCAGCCAGACGGGCAGGTGGTGGGCGAACCAGGAGGCAGGGGTGGGCAGGCACTGTGTTTCGTAGTGGTAGGTGAGGGCTGCGGGTGTAAGTGGGTGGTCAGGGTGAGGCAGCCCCCCCCACGCTACCCCACACTCAGGATGGGACCCTCACCAGTTAGTCCCCACCACGCGGGGCAACGGCTGGTCAGCTTGACCACACCCGAGGCAAACATGAGGCGAAACAGCAGCCAGCGCACGAGCCAGAAGGGGAGGCCTTCGTGGGGTGAGGTCCCTGCGAGCCCCCCCTGGGGGGCCTGCTTATGGTGGGGGGGCTGCCTCAGGGGGGCCACCAGCACCGCCAGGAAGCCAGTCTCCAGCAGCAGGGAATCCCTGTGGGGAGAAGGAAGAGCACAAAGGGCCCCTCCCCATCAAGGCCGTTCCCCTTGGAGAGTCCTCCCTGGAGAGGCAAACATATTCCGGCCGCTGCCCCCACCTCCTGCAGCCCCTCACCCGGAAGTCACTCACCACTGGAAGTAAAGAAACACCTGGCCCACCTGCAGGGAGAAGGGGGGTGTGTCTGCGGAGGCAGGCCAGGCAGAGGCAGGGGGGAGGCGCAGGGTGGACAGGACCGGACTGAATTGGTGACCAGGGTCCCAGCGGTGGATGGGGGCGGCAGGCAGCCCCCACTTGCCTGGCAGGCAGACAGGTAGGCCGCCCAGAGCAGCAGGTAGACGAAGACGTTTCGCAGCCGGCGCAGCAGCAGGGCGCCCAGGGCCAGCAGGGTGCCCAGCAGGGTCAGCAGCTCCAGACCCTGCGACGTGTCCAGCCCCAGCTGCGGAGCCTCCCACAGCAGCGTCGGCGTCTCCCACAGCTGCTGCCAGCGCCCCTTGCCCTGTGGTCTCAGCGTCCTCCGCGCAGGCAGGATGCCCTCGGCACCATACAGGCCTGTGGGAGGGCACGTCAGGGCCGGGACACTGCCCTCCGAGGCCGGACTCCGCGCCCTCCAGGCAGGGCCTGCAGACCCCCCTCCTGAGGTCTCGACTGCGGGACCTGCAGACTCTGGCCACCCCGGCGCGAACCCGCGGATCCCCGGCCCTTCCGAACCAGACTCCGCAGGCCTGGTCCTCCCGCCCGGCGGGGCCGAGGTCGCCCCTCGTCCCGCTCCCGGTCTTTCCCCCGCGCGCCCTGCCTGGTCTGGGCCCGCCCCGGCCCCCGGGTCTGAGCCCGGAGCCGACGGGAAGCGCGCCGCAGCACGCCCCGGCTTCCCGCCAAGCTCCCGCCGCCCGCAGGCCGCGAACGGAGGCCGCCCCGGGGGCTCCGAGGCCTGGTCCTCACTCCGCCCGCGCCCGCGCTCTCGGCGAAGCGTCGGCGGGCGCGGGCGCGCACAGAGGGCGCGGGCGAGGGGCCGTCCCCGCGGCGCGCCCTCACCCGGGATCTGCAAGTAGAGGGACGCGAAGGCCAACGCGAAGACGACGGCCACGCCCTGGAGGAAGAGCTGCCTCGGGAGCCGCGAGCCCGCCATGTCCGCTACGCCGCAGCCGCCGTCGGCGCCGGGCCCCGCCCCGCCCCGCCCCGCCCGCCGCGCCGA
>NC_081562.1:228851-247088 GCF_022355385.1 Mustela nigripes | reverse complement strand
GGCGGGGCGGCGGGCCGGGGGCGGCGGGCCGGGGGCTGCGGGCCGGCCGCGCCCCGCCTCCTCGGCTGCGGCGCCCGCGCTCCGGCGGCGCTCGCGCTCGGGCTGGCGGCTTTCCTGTTTCGCAGCGGCGCCTCGGCGTCTGGGAATCAGCCCGGAGGTGTCGTCCCCGGTCGCTGCCTGTGCGCCGGCCGAGAAACGGGGTCAGTGGGTGCGACCAGCCCTCTGGGTGGAGCAGACCTTGGCGCGCGCTCGCGTGGGAGAGCCGCGTTCTCCGTGCGGTTCCGGCCGGCTTCGAGCTGCCGCCAGCACGTGGTCGGTCTGCGGACGGCGCAGCCGAGTGCAGGCCCCGGGACGAGCAGCGGGCTCCGCTTGAGCACATCGCTGCCCTCCGCAGCCCGTCGGGCCGCGCTCGTCCGTATCCGCGGTGGCGTCCGTCCTGCCAGATCCGAGGGGCGCTACAAACGTGGCCTTGCTCGGCCCAGCAGCTTTTGTCGGGCTGCACCCTCTCTTTTTGGAACAGGGTTACCTGCTCTGATTTTCCCCCCAAGTTATTTGCTTACTTTTTTCCCGCTGTCCGCTCTGTATGTTGAGCTCCTCTGGCAAGCCCTGCGCCAGCAGCTTCTTACATATCTCCCCTAAACTTACTTCCATGATTTTAAGTGTGTGAGGATGACTCTCAGTTCATATCTCCACCCCAGATCTTTTCTGTGAATTTATTTTCTGCCCAGTTACTCTTGACATTCTACTTCGATGTTCCATGCAGGCGTCTCAGATTCAATACGTTGACTTAGAGCTCTTGGGGCGCCTGCGTGGCTCAATCCATTAGTCAGGATTTCAGGGTCCTGGGAGCCCCGCATCAGGCTCCCTGCTCAGTGGGGAGTCTGCTCCCTCTCCCTCTGCATCCCCCTCACCCCCAACTCATGCCCTTTCTCAAATAAATAAAATGTTAGGAAAAAAAATAAAGTGGATATCCTGCCTAGATCTGTCTTCTAGTCCCGGTAAATAGCACTGCTGACCAACGGAAGGTGAGAGCTAAGAGCTGCTCTGCTGAAACCCTGTGTTTCACACCCCGTTCACCCATGGATTCTGTCTGTTCACCCCCAGAATTTTACTTGAAATCATCTGTTCTTTACCTCGGATTCATGTAAAACCTTCCTTCCCAGGCTCCTTACAGCTGTTTTGGCCCCATCCAGTTCATGCTCTATCCAGTAGAAAGTGTGACTCTCAGCTGCTGTGGTGTCCTGTCACCCCTCGGGGCCTTTCTGCTGCACTCAACAGAGAGTACAAACCACCTTTTTTGAGTCTGGCCTTGCTGACTGTTTTAGCCTCATCCTGGGCTTCTCTCCACCTGTTCTTTGAAGCCAATCAACCTACAACTCTGGAACTCATTCTTTTTTGTTGTTGTTGTTTAAATAAGGAAATTTACTTAGTATTATTATTGTTGTTATTGTTGTTATTTTTAAGGAATCTCTGTACCCAGCCTGGGGCTTGACTTCACAACCCTGAGATCAAGAGTCGCATGCTCTAAGGCGCCCCGGAGCTCGTTCTTGTCCCAGGGTCTTTATAATTTCTGCCTCCACTGGGGAATACTCTTTCTTCTTCTTCTTCTTCTTTTTTAGGTGTACTTTTTTTTTTTTTTTTTTAAAGATTTTATTTATTTATTTGGCAGAGAGAGACACAGCAAGAGAGGGAACACAAGCAGGGGGAGCAGGAGAGGGAGAAGCAGGCTTCCCATTGAGCAGGGAGCCTGATGCGGGGCTCAATCCCAGAACCCTGGCATCATGACCTGAGCCAAAGGCAGACGCCAGGTGCCCCTGGAATATTCTTTCTTTCGTTCTTTTTGCAACGAGTCCCTTCATCCTTTACATCAGTACATCAGGACATCGTCCTGTGTCTCAGTGATTCCTTAACTTGTTCACTTGTTTGTGGTCTTTCCACTCGAGAATGTCAGTTCTGCTAGGGCAGGAACCGTGTGTGCATTCTGTTCCCTTTGCATAATAGAATGCCTGGCACATGGTAGACACAGAGTGTGTGTTTGTTGAATGAATCCTTGATCTATTGATCTGCCTCCTCTGCTTGGACACATAGGCTGCTAAAAAAATTCGGAGAATTGTGCTGGGTGGGGCTGTTATGGGTTCAGGTATCCACCGTGAGCAGGCTGCTTGGTGATGCCTGGTAAATCTGCTTCCTGGCTTGGTCGGCTCCTTCCTTCCTTCTAAAGATTTTTAAAATTTTTTATTTTTTAATATTTAAGTTTTAAAATTTTTTTTTCAGAGAGAGAACATGTAGGGAGGAGGGGCAGAGGGAGAGAGAGAGAATCTCAAGCAGACTCCATACTCAGTGTGGAGCCCGATGAGTGGTTCAATCTTACAACCCTGAGTTCGTGACTTGAGCTGAAGCCAAGAATTGGACTCTCAACACTCAATCTGACACTGAGCCATCCTGGCCACTGAAATATTTTTAAGTAATCTCTATACCCAGAGTGGGGCTTGAAGTTAGAACCCTGAGATGGAGAGTCGCACGCTCTACTAACAGTCAGCCGGCCACGCCCCGCTTGGTGCTTCTGTGTTTGCTCTTGCAGACCTCTGCCCTCTGAAGTCCTGATTTCCTGCTTCTACTTTTGTCCCTACCCTTCTTTTCATTTTCCATGCGGCTACCAGAAAGTTCTTTTCTAAAAAAATGTTAACAAATCGTATTATGTTGCTCTTCTGTTTATTTGTTCGTTGTTGTTGAGTGTCTGTTGTAGCCAAGAATCGTGTTAAACTCCGAGAAGATAGTGGCAAGGAGACAGTCGTCCCTGCCCTCCTCTGGGAGGATGGATCGTAAGGAAGTAAGCACGCCGGTTGGAACAGGTGTCAGTTCTACAGAGAGGTTAGGAGAGGGGCTCGAAGTCCTAGCTAGTGGGTGGCAGAGTGGAGGCCCCCTCCTCACTGTGTCTTTGTGCAAAAACGGACTGACGAGAGATTCAGAAGGAACGTCGAGGGCTCCAAGAGGAGTCTGGGTGAAAGGGCTTGGCCGGTCACGGAGAGCTGAAGCATGTCCCAAGGTTCTGAGGTGGGAGAGTGCTTGGCTCCAAGGGCGACCATGGAGAGGGACCGTGTGACCGCTCTGTACTGAGTGGGGGAGGGGGGCAAGTGGAGAGGAAGCTGGTTAGCGTACGAGGTTCTCTGTAGAGTTTGGGTTTTTTCCCTAAGAGGGGCAGAAAGCCATTAAGGTTCCGAGTGGAGGGATGTCATCTGCCTTGTGTCTCCCGACGTGCACCTGCTTGTGAAGAGGAGGGTGGAGGGGAGTGGAGGGCGGGAAGAATCCGGTCCGTGCCGGGGCCCGGGCAAGGGGGGAGCTGACTGGTGGTCAGTGAAGAGGAGCAGACGGGTTAGGCCGGAGCATGGAAATATCGGGGGACGCAGCATGGGCTGAAGGGGGAAGCGAGAGAAGACAGGGAGGAGGTAAGATCTGCAGATCCGTGGACGGTGCTTGTGGGGGTATCGGGGTCAGTGTGGACCTGTCCAGTGTGAATTTTGGTTAAGACATGCAAACAGTGTTTGAAGAAGGTAGTTGGACATACAGGTTTAGGCTTAGACGGGAGGTCCAGACTGGAGCGTGCATTTCAGAGTTGTTCAAATGCCGGTGGAGTGTGAGGTCCTACAAGTGGGTGAGCCCGGCCTGAGAAGAAAAGGGCCACTTCTGCAGTTCAGGGCCTGGGTGACTCAGCTGCCCTCTCTTTCAGATCTGTCCTTTCTGGAAAACCCGATCACTTTTCCAGAATGCTCTGCACTCTTTCAGACTGGCGTGTTCCTCCAGAGACCTGAAAAACTTGCTCTGTCCTTCAAGAATTAGGAGAAGTGGCCGCGTGGTAGTGTCCCCCCAGACTCCTCCTTCTTTGGGCCCCCAGAGTGCCTAACGTCTGACCTTGCTCTCCCGCACACCCTGCGTTTTGGACTAGTGCTCATTTTCCTTGCTGGTTGGATCCCAGTGACTGCCTTTGTGGGAGCAGTTGCTCTTCCTAGAAGGCCACTGCCTTCATCTGCCTAGGGAGTGTCTTCCAGGCTCAGCTCCAATGGCAGCACTTCTCAGTTCATCAGGCATTTATTGGACACGAGCTTCTGGCCCTGAGGTGGAGGCTGGAATCGGCCCTCACAGGGTGGGGGAAGCCCCGGGCGTGAGAGCTGCGCTGCGGGACGATTCACATGGGCACAGCCGGGAGTGGTGTTCCAGGCGGACGGAGAGCAAAGGCGAAGAGCTTGGGAAACGTGTTGGGGCTTCAGAGTGCTGTTTGCGGAGCGGCGTGCAGGAGAGGGCTCTGTCGTGGAGAGCCCCTGGGTTGCATATGGAGATAAAAAGCTTGCGGACATTTAGCTGTCTTGGGGTGGCCCTAAGCACCACCCTGTGGCAAAGGAGAACGCGCGGCTGTAGATGGGTTTGGGAATTGTCGGCCTGTGGTCTGTGGACCACGCACATTTAGAGGTCGTAGGAGCTGGGGCTCGGGGGAGTCCGGTGAGGGTGGGGGGTCGGGTTGCAGAAGGAAGAGGATTCACTTGGAAGTGTTTCCTTAATTTCTGCTCGGAGGATTTAGACCCCAGTGATTTGTGTCTGTCTCCCCTCTGGGTGAGGGGTCTTCCTGCCTGATTCTGTCCGAGTCAGCCTGGACTTGGGTGGGTTCAGTGCGGTGTGCTGCCAGGCCTCCAGAAGGGAGCTGCTGTGCCACTCTCGCTGCTGGTGGCTGACAGACTCCAGGGCCCTCCTTTTCCAAAACGCTGCCCCTCCCCTCCCAAAATTAAAAAAAAAAAAAGACAACCAGAGAGCCCCAAGCAGAGCTGGTGCTCTGAGGGGCGCCTTGTGGTGACCAGGCCCTGCAGGCTGGGTGCTGGGTGGGCTCTGGGGGGAGCAGTATACACAGATGTTAGCTTCCCAATGCCTGGTATTGTGTCTTGCAGCTGGACCAAATCTGCATCTCTTTTGACGAAGGGAAAACCACAATGAACTTCATTGAGGCAGCGCTGTTGATCCAGGGGTCAGCCTGTGTCTACAGTAAGAAGGTGGGCACCGCCTGGCTGCGGGTCTCATGGGACTGAGGTTCACTGTGCTGCTGGGGCAGGTGGCAGGCTCGTCCCTGTCTGTTCCTTGCTTCGCCAGCGCCTGCTGTCTCCCCAGTTCCGCACTGCCTTATAGCTCGGCTTAGGCTTCTAATCAGAACGGTTGTAATTAAGGAACAAGCTTGGATTGATACTTGCAGGGCTGCTGCTAACGCTGGCCCGTTGGCGGTGTACACAAGAGCCCCACGCAGCAAAGAGTTAGCCCATCTAGAATGTCCGTCCCGAAGCCCAGAAACTGTGTTGTAGAATAAGAGGAAAAGCTGAATGAAGGGAACACCTTGAGAAGAACCAGTATTTAGGACGTGTCCACCAGAAGGAAGCCAGAGTGAGGCAAATTTAAAAAAAGTCTGGGAGTCAGAGATGTAGAGAATTTTAAAGGGGAAGAAAAAAAAGACCAAAATTGTTGAATGTAGTGAATTGACCCTCACAGGAAAGGTTTTCATGTGTGTGGTGGGTCTGCAATTGGAAGGTCACCAGGGGTTTTAGTGAGAGGAGGGGAGACTGAGGGGTGGGGAGAGGTGAGAAGGCGCCACATGACCCCTTGTGGGAGAGGTTACAGGGAGGGGACACAGATGGGCAGTCAGCAAAGCCGCGGTCCTCCACCCCGCCGTAATGCACCTCGTTCCCCGCGGACCCTGCCTGGCCTGGTGGTACAGCACCGGGCAGCGGGTAGCTATCAGGGTTTCTTAAGTGTTCTTAGTGACAGCCAGGATTGAACCGCACAGAGCTGAAGGGTGAGAGGGCGGGAGAGGCGGCAGATGACCTCCGGTCCTGGTAGAAGCCGTTCGGGCGTGGGTCAGGGCCGTGGGTTGTTAGGCTCCATCTCAGGAGTCCAGAGGGAGAAGTCAGTATTGATGTAGAGAAGTTGGACACAGGCATTTGGAGAGTTCCTGCCTAAGGCCCCAGTTTTCATAACAGAATAAAAGTCAGTTACTGAGAATCAGCTCCTGGGTAGGAAATTTGGAGAGTGAAATTCGGTGAAAGCCTCCTGAGGGGAACGCAGACAAGACTGAGAGCGCCGCTGTCCATGGGGCTCGGTGCCTCCTGCTGGTCACGTGCGTTTCCTCCAGCGGCGCTTAGCCAACCCTGGCGGAGGAGCAAGGAGAAGTGGGTGACAGCCTGGATCCAGAACTGGCAGTTCAGCGGGTGGGAGGAGAGAAGGCGCACAGGAGGTAAGCGTTGGGACGCGTGCCGGGGTCCCAACTAGAAGGGCGAGCGATCCATCTGCATTCGGGCTTAACTTGCACAGGACCCGGTAGATTTACCTCTGGGCAGCAGAAGTTATTAAAACAGTTTAATATCTCGCTGGTTTTGGTCCTAGATAATCCCATTAAATCAGAATCCTACGTCCTGCATTTGTCCTACGAAGGAGTGTCCGCAGCCAGCTTTGCACAAGATGTGAGGTGACAGACAGATGCGTGGGTGTGCGGTAGAGCAAGTGCAGGGACGTGTCAGCAGTGAAGCCTGGAAGGTGTGGGGGGTCAGTAGCGTCCAGTAGGACTTTTTGGAATGATGGAGCCGTTCTGTGATCTGGGCCGTCAGAGGTGGTAAGTACTAGTGACCTGTGGCGCCAGGCCCTTGAAATGTGGTCAGTGTGACGGAGGAATGTTGAGTTTCATTAACTTCATTAACTTAAGTTTAAATTGGTAAAGCCACATGTAGCTAGTGGGTGCAGATTAGGTCACACAGCCTGAGACTCGCGCCCCTGGCCGCACATCCGGGACCTACCCCTGACCCCGGCGGCTTTCTGTCTCCTGGTTCGTTCTCCTTGGACATGGGAACAGCTCTGATACCTGCTTCCGACAGGCCAGATGGGATGAAGCACGGACACAGATAGATGTGGCAAACACTTAAAAAATTTCACGTTTATTAACCCCAATAAACGGGGCCCATGTGTTGGGGGGCTGCCGTCCGTTTGCTCGCACTGGGTCCAGTGCCTGGTGCCAGGCCCCATACATAAAAGATGTGCAGTGAACATCTGTTG
The DNA here is from genome assembly GCF_022355385.1 of Mustela nigripes. Classification (NCBI taxonomy): domain Eukaryota; kingdom Metazoa; phylum Chordata; class Mammalia; order Carnivora; family Mustelidae; genus Mustela; species Mustela nigripes. Next base: position 240,011 of record NC_081562.1, on the reverse strand, counting down.
GTGGGAAAACGGGGAAAAAAACAAAAAAGGCAGGACCAAGAAGAGAGAGTGGTGTGTGCTCTTGGGCGCTGTTACTGCAGAAGGAATGGCCCAGAGGTGGCCCACGTGCACACCCTGCTGGCCAGCATCTCAGAAATGCTGAGCCTCCCCATCGTGGTGGGGTCCCACAGGTTGTGGCTGGGGCTCACGGAGGTGGGGCACTGGTGGCCCACGCCTGCGGGAGGGAAAGGAGCCAGCTCCAGGTGCTGGGCGGGGTCAGCACGGAGATGGGCTTGTGGGCCGCACGCAGGCCAGTGTGTGAGGCGCGAAGGCCAGCAGGGCTGCTTGGAGTGTGGGGACAGAGGAAGAGGAGAGGGCCACAGCTGATGAGACGCGCTGGTTGGACTGGAGAAGTCTTTCTGGCAGTCACATTGGCAGGACTTGGGCTGGAAGTTTTGGCTTTTCTGTGTACAGGCTTGTCTGTGTGTGTACACAGCAAGGGCTCTGGGGAGGGCCCTGGACCATCTGGGCTGGGCTTTTCTTTCCACTCCTCACTGGCTGCTTCTGGTCCCCAGGTGGAGTACCTCTACTCGCTGGTCTACCAGGCTCTCGACTTCATTTCTGGCAAGAAGTGAGTACTGGTCTGAGCCCGGAGGTGGAGGCCTGTCTGCCCCGCATGTAGCTCAGGGGAGGCCCGTGCAGCCTCCCAGACGCCCGTGCATTGGTTCTCTCTCAGGCGGGCCAAGCAGCTCTCCTCGGAGCGGGAAAATGGGGCCAGGGGGGACACCAGCTCCATGGCTCCCCAGGAGGGGGAGGACCAGGTGAGAGTTCTTGGCCGCCTGACCACTGCCCCCTGCACACTTGCCCAGCGCTGCTCCTGAGCTCTGTCTCCCCGCAGTTCGTGTCGCTGGATGACCTCCCGGACTCGCGTGCTAATGTGGATCTGAGGACTGACCTGCCCCTCCGTGTGAGTGCCCCTCCTCCTGTAGGGGCTGCACTGAGCTGCAGGGGCTGTGGGAAGGCGTCCTCCCACGTGGGTTCCCCACCTGGAAACCCCGGGGCCTGTGGCTCACCCACTCTTGGCCTCCATGCAGGAGGTCCTCATTGTCCCTCTCCTGCCCATGGCCCTCGTGGCCCCTCATGAGATGGAGAAGAACGTCAGCCCCCTGTACAGGTACGGGCCTGAGCCTGGTGGAGGGAGTCCCATAAGGGGAGAGGGCCCAGTGGAGAGGGTCTCTGCATCGGTTGTGTTTCTGCCTGCACAGCTGTCAGGGGGAGGTCCTAGCCAGCCGGAAGGATTTTAGGATGAATACATGCACCCCCCACCCCAGGGGAGCCTTCATGTTGGAGCCAGTCGGCATCTCCCCAGTGGAGACCCTGCTGCCGAGGAACCGGAAGGGTGAGGGCTTGGATGTGGGGGCTTGGGAAGGAAGGGTCCCCTGTGCCTGTGCCTGCCAGCCCTGGTCCCACCTCTCTCCCCAGGCACCTGCACTGAAGGTGGTTCTGTTGGTGCAGTTCCCCTCTGTCCTGGCTTTGGCCATAGCTGGCTCAGCCCCGGGGTGCCTGAGTCCTGTGCCAGGTCTCTGCTCTCCCTACCTAGCCCTTGGGAGGGACCTCCTGGGGGAGGGCGAGGGCTGACCCTGTCCCATCCCCCATCTTTCCCAGAGGCTGAGAGGGCTGAAGAGCAGCCAATGGAAGTTGCTGCGTGCGGTCCTGGCCCTGTGCTCGACGTCTCCCCGGAGTCCAGTGAGGAGAGAGGACGTGTGGATTTGCAGTGGGGGTGGAGGTTGGGGGGCGCGGGGCTCTGCACGGGGCTCTACTCAGCTGCCCCAGGGGTGAGGTGTGGGGAGCAAGGAAGCCTGGCTTCTTTGTGCCCAGGCTTTGGCCTCCCTCCCCACCATGGCCCACTTGGTCTCATGACTGCCCTCTGACCATTCTTGAGCCTGTGAGGTTTGGATCTATCCCTCCTCTCTGGGCAAGCACGGATGGCAGCATTTCAGGAGGAAAATTGCTAAAAGTAAAAGGAGCCAAACAGAACAGAGGGGCATGACGAGAAGAGTGGGAAGTGCCCGGCTGCGTTCTCAGGGTCTGATGAATGAGGCTGGGTGAGGGGCGGGCCTTGCAGGTTCTCCTGGGTGTTGGCCAGGGGTGGCCTCCCACCTCCTGTCTGGTGTCTTCCTCCCCTGCTCAGGTGCCTCTCCAGAAGGCCCAATGCCTGGAGGTGGTGGTGAGGATGAGGGCGCAGAGGAGGCAGCAGAGCTTCCTGAGGCCACAGCCCCCGAGGCCCCTCAGGAGCCCCAGGAACCCAGGAGCCCGCAGGAGGTAGGACCCTGACTGAGGCCTGCAAAGCTCGAGCCATCAGCTGGGCAAGCTTGCCCACACTTAGATGGGACAGGCAGCACTGTGAACTTTGCACTCTGTTCCTTCCGTCTGGTCCTTGCACACTAGGGCTGTGAGTGCACCCTCCAGACAGCCTTCGACCTGCCTTTGCACCCAGCCCTTTAGGGCAGCGCTGATCACATTGTCCCTCTTCCTGAGCAGAACAGCTGCGGCTCCTCGGGAAGGAGCTGGACTTCAGGGTTCAAGCCCCGTGGTGTCTGTAGCTCCCACCAAGGACGGCAGCTGGTTTCCAAAGCTGACTCCTCGAGGTCAGGCTTGCAGGAGGGAATGGGCTCCAAGGTTTTGGCAGCTTCCTTCCACCATCCAGGGTCAGCTTTGTGTTTCCGCTTACAGCTGAGAAACTGATGCACAGAGGAGAAAAAGTTAGTATTTGTTCATTTTGATTGGTAGATGTATCATGTTTATCCTTTTTTCTTTCTTTTTTTAGATTTTATTTATTTATTTGACAGAGATCACAAGTAGGCAGAGCATCGGGCAGAGAGAGAGAGGAGAAGCAGGCTCCCCGCTGAGCAGAGAGCCCGATGCGGGGCTCGATCCCAAGACCCTGAGATATCATGACCCGAGCCGAAGACAGAGGCTTCACCCACTGAGCTACCCAGGCGCCCTATCTTATTATTTTCTTAAAGAAAAATAGAAGTACCCCATGACCACTAGTTTACTAGTTTATATGTTCTCCTACAATTTTTCCCAGAGTTTTGTTTGCCCTCAGAGGGTCCCTACAGGGCTCTAGACATCTGGCCCCGGAGCACAGCTGCTGGGTTGCCTGAGCCTTGGGTGGAGGAGGGAGAGACGGATCTGTGGGCTGTTTCTCTGCAGAGCGCTGCCCAGCCTGGTCGGTGTGTGCTACGGGAGCGACGGCAGCCAGCGTCCCTGGTGAAGGTGAGGGGTCGTGGGGCTCAGACCCCCACGCCAGGGAGGTGGTGCTGAGGCTCCCCTGCCTTCACCCCTGCTGGCTCTCTTGTGAGGAATCTTCCTTCCTCCAGAAATCAGTCACCTCTTCTGCCGCTCTGGGGCACCTCCCTCCCTGGTGTGTCACCCTTGGGTTCTGGATTGAATGTGGCTAGCCCTTCTCTGGCTATCACTGCACTCAGTGGGCTTTTGAGGGAGGGTGGGCATCCCCAGGGCCCCCCGCTCCCTGCAGTGTCTGCTTGTGCTCTGTGCTCAGGAGACTCCAGACCCCTGGCAGAGCCTGGACCCCTTTGACTCCCTGGACTCTAAGCCTTTCAAGAAAGGTAACTGGGTAGAGGGACACCTCCCTTGGGCGTCTGTGGACGGGCTCTCTGGAGCACCCGTGGTTGGTGAGGGTGGGCTCTATACCTGTTAGGAGCCTGGTGGGGACTGTGCCCCCTGGTGCAGTTGCTCCTGGAGCGTGTGGGTGCTGTAGCCTGCCCCAGGGCCCCAAGCTGTGCTCGTGCCCCCAGGTAGGCCTTTCTCCGTGCCCCCCTGCGTGGAGGAGGTTCCAGGACAGAAGCGCAAGAGGAAGGGTGCCGCCAAGCTGCAGGACTTCCACCAGTGGTACCTGGCTGCCTGTGAGTGGTGGTGGGGTGTGGGGCTGGGCCAGGGTGGGAGGGTCCAGGTATAGCCTGCAGGGACTTGGCTTGGTTCCCGCTGACCAAATTCTCTTGAAGATGCTGACCACGCCGACAGCAGGAGGCCCCGGCGAAAGGGCCCGTCCTTTGCAGGTGAGGTCAGAGTTGTGAGCGCACCCTTCTGAGGAGCAGTGGTTCTGTGCCGTATTTTGCCTGCCTGCCCTTGGCCTGGGGGCTGCCCAAGGCTCTAGGTGGACTGGGAGTGCCTGGGCAGGACATGGGAGCCCCCTCACGAGATCTTTGTGTGCAGACATGGAGGTCCTGTACTGGAAGCATGTAAAGGAGCAGTTGGAGACTCTCCGGAAGCTGCAGAGGAGGGAGGTCAGTGCTGGCTTTTGTCTGGACCCCACGAGGCCCCTAGTGGGGACAGCAGTGCCCCTCATAGGTGCTCTCTGCACAGATGACTGAGCGGTGGCTGCCGAGGCCGGAGGAAGGGCTGTGGCCTGTGGAGGACCAGCTGGAGGATTCCCTGGAGGATCTCGGGACGGCAGGTGGGGGCCTGCTGGGATGGGCCCGGGTGGGGGGGGTTCAGTGTCCACTGCCAGCAAACCTGCCTCCTGCTGGGGCTTCTCTGTCTGCCAGCAGATGACTTTCTTGAGCCTGAGGAGTATGCAGAGCCTCAGGAGGCAAAGCCTGGGGAAGCTGCTGACCTGGGTAGGTCTGAGAGGGGCCTGCTGGCCAGGGGGCCACGAGAGGGAGGAAGGGTGTGGCCCACGGCCCCATCAGCTCACAGTTGCCTCTTTTCCAGAGGCAGAGGCCATGCCAGCATCCCTGAGCTATGAGGAGCTGGTCCGAAGGAATGTGGTAAGTCTGAGTGAGAGCTGGCGGGTTGCTGGGTGAGGGGCCCCTGCACAGAAGGAGGCAGCTCCCTGGTCCCCCCCAGGAGCTCTTCATCGCCACCTCTCAGAAGTTCGTCCAGGAGACGGAGCTGAGCCAGCGCATCAGGGACTGGGAGGATACTCTCCAGCCCCTGCTCCAAGAGCAGGTGAGGGGCTGGGCCAGTTCTGGCTGAGACGTGGGGACTCCCCTGCGGCCTGCCTTGATTTTGCCCCAGGACCGTGCCCCTTCTCCTTTCAGGAACAGCACGTGCCCTTTGACATCCATACTTACGGGGACCAGGTGGTGTCCAGGTTCAGCCAGCTCAACCAGTGGTGTCCCTTTGCGGAGCTCGTAGCTGGCCAGCCTGCCTTCGAGGTGTGTCGCTCAATGCTGGCGTCCCTGCAGCTGGTGAGTGGCCTGGGGAGCCTGGGAGGGAAGTGGGCCCCGACGCCGCTGACGCCTCATCCCTACAGGCCAACGACCACACGGTGGAGATCACCCAGCAGCCGGGGCTGGAGGCGGCCGTGGACACCATGTCCCTGAGACTCCTCACACACCAACGGGCCCACAAGCGCTTCCAGACCTACGCTGCCCCCTCCATGGCCCAGCCCTGAGTGCGGAGCATTGAGCCTGAGGGGTGGGCTCTGGAGGTCCATCCCTCCTGGGTGCTGGGCACGCAGTCTGCTCACTACCCTTGTTTCCTGGCCGGCCCAGCCGAATAAAATGGTGTTGCCAACCCACCTAACCCTTCAAGGAACTTAAACTCCTGCTCTGTGCAGGGAAAGGGCTGCCTGTGCCCTAACTCCTTGGCAAGTGACCAGGTCCTGAGCCCTTTCTGCCTTGGCCTCCTGGGACAGATGACAGGCACACAGCTACATCACACCCTCTTTAATGATCTGGCTTAGTGCAGGACGCTGCGGAAGGCAGTCATGTGGCGTCGGACACTGTCCGCGATCTGCTGTGCGGATTTGGCCCGGCCATAGTAGTCTGTGAAGAGGCCATCGGGGCTGAGCAGGTAGATGGCAATGGAGTGGTCCACGATGTAATCCTGGTCCTCGTCCTTAGGGCCAGCGCTGTAGTACACGCGGTAGCTGCGGGTCACCTGGGCTACCTGCTCCGCGGAACCAGTCAGGCCCAGCAGCCGCGGGTGGAAGTCCTGCACGTAGCGGGCCATGGCTGCGGCAGTGTCACGTTCAGGGTCCACGGTGATGAAGACAGGCTGCACGGGGGGCAGGCCAGGCTCGGCCTCCAGCTGTTCAACCACATGCACCAGCTTCTCGAGCTCGTCTGGGCAGATGTCGGGGCAGTGAGTGAACCCAAAGTACAGCAGTACCCACTGACCCCGGAAGTCAGCCTTGCAGCGAGCCTGTCCCCGGTGGTCCAGCAGGCTGAAGTCGCCCTGGCCCACAGCTGCCTGGCGCAGGGCTTCCATCCGCTGCTGCTGCTGTCGCCTCTCCTTCTCAGCCCTCGCAGCCAGCCAGGCCCCGCCCAGCCCAGCCCCAAACAAAGCAGTGATCAGCAGCCTGGTCCGAAACCTAGGGCCCTGGGGCTGGCTCTGCCTTCTCTGCTCTCCAGGGGCGTGCCCTGACAGGCGCCGGTATCCCACGTGTAGGGCCTTATCTCCCCGGGACCAGAGAAGGGCTCGGAGCTTGAGCAGAAAGAGCCTGTGCCAAGCCCTGGGTGCCCAAACCAGCAGCAGCATGGGCCTGATGATCCTGGAAGAGAGCACAGGGGTCAGGAGCCTGTAGTGGCCTCAGCCCTGAGTCAACTCCCATGGCTCTGGGGAGACTTGCCACCCTCTGATGGACCAAGCACACAGTCAAGTGCACTGCCCCTGCTCCTTAGGGCTCCACAGAGCACAGAAGTGCTTCAGGTAAAGTACAGCCCCTGCTTAGGTGTCCCCCAGTGCCCACGCCCGTGACGCCGGTCGTCCCTCTCTGACCCCGGGTTCTGAGCCCGCAGCTCCGTGTGGCCTAGGAGGCCCTCCTGCACCTTGCCGTCTCAGGGGACTGAAAGCGTTCCAAGTGCATGCCTTGCCTGAGTCCCTGAGCATGTGCGCCTGTTTGCAATAAATCCCCATTTCTCGAAAGGAGGCGGGTGAGTCTGGTTTCAGCCTCAAGGACGGACTCCTCCAGCCCTCCTGCGGCCTGCCCAGCCCGCGCTCAGCAGCGACCCTGCGCGCCCACACCAGTCTGCCCATAGGGCGCCCCTTCCGTGTGCAGCTTTCCTGGTGCTCTCACTGGGGGCGGGGGCGGGGGGCGAAGAGAGGTCTCGACTCGGCACAAGCCTACCCTCTTCGCCTGTGGGATCCGACACCGAAGTCGGTGTGCTCCGTGCCTTTCTCGCAGGAGCCCCGGAAAGTCCGCTAGGTGACGTCCTAGGACTCCCCCTCACCTGTTCAGCTGCTGAGAAGACCCTCCGGGGGATTCCTGTGCGTCTGGTTTCGGCCACGGCCGGAGGCCTGCGCTCGGGGCTGGACGACCTTCCGCACGTCCCACGGGCTCTGCCCGCCAGCTTCCTCCTCTGCGTGCGCACTCTAAGCTGTGCCCGGGATGTGTCCGGCAAGCGGAGGCAGCCTCTGGATACTTCTGGGCCCCCTCTTCCACGGCGCCCTCCGGGACGCGCAGCTGTCTGTCGAGCGGTCAGGTCAGAAAGCGGACACCGGCAGGGGCCACGCACCGGGCACCACCCAGGCTCTCTGGGACCAGGCGTCTGGATCGCGAGTCAGGGGACAGTCCCGCCCTCCGCGAAGCACGGTCGGGGTCCCCAGGCTCCTGCGCCACCAGCACGCTCGCCACCGGCGCGCATGCGTTAAGGGCCTGGCGCAGGCGCAGGCGGGCGCGAGGGGCCCCTCTCCTCCCCCACCAACCCCGCCGCCCTGCGCGCGTGCGCAAAAGGTGGCGGGTGCCGCCCGAGGCCAAGTGCAGGACGAGGCGGGGCTTCCTCCTCGGCCCCGCCCCTCCTGGCTCCCTGCGGCTCAGGCCGCGCCCCTCTCGGAAGCCTCGGGGCTCGCGCCCTCCCCGCCCCTCTCCTGCCGTCCGCGCGCCGGGCACGACCGGGTTTCGCGCTCTCCCGCCTTACTGCTGTGTGTGGGTCGGCGCAGGGCGCGCGGTCCGAGGGCACGACGTCCCCTGCAGGCCACCGGGCGCCAGGAGGGGCGGGGATCGGCGCCTACCGCCGCCGGAGCGGATCCCCAGCGCGGCTGCCCCCGGACAAGCTCCGTGGGGCCGCTTCAGGCACCGCGGCGGGGTCCGGGGAGGGCGGCAGGGCCTCGGGCCGGCGGGGGGTGGCGGGGAGAATCCGGGACTCAGCAAGGAGAGTGGCCAGGGCCCGGGGTCGGGAAGGAAAGGGCCCGGGAACTCAGAGAAGGGAAGGGGCCGGGTTTGGTGGGGAGGGACGGGGGTCTCCCGGGGCCCTCCGTCCGCGGGCGCGTGGAGCTCCTCTTGCCCCCGGGCGCGAGGGTCCCGGAGTATAGGTCTCGGGCCAGGCTCCGGTCCGGGCTCTGCGCCCGAGCTTCCACTTGAAGCGGTCCTGGGGCGAGCGGTCGTGAGGCCCCGAAAGGCAATGGGCCCTAACTGCCGGAAGGAGAGCTTGAGCTCGCATCGGGACGCCCACCCGGGCAGGCCGCACAGTGTCCCGGAGGCGCAGATGCTCACCAGTGCTCTCGCCCGCTCTTGGGCGTGGCTAGGGAATACTTGCCCCTCCAAACTTCAGGTCCACCACCAGAGCGGATGAGGTCTCCACCATTTTTGTTTTTATTTTTTTAAGTTGTCTCCATTTGACAGGGAGAGAGAGAGGAAACAGAAGCAGGGCGAGTGGGAGAGGGAGATGCAGGCGCGTCCCCACCCCCCAGCAGGGAGCCAGCTGGACTTGGGGCTTGATCTCAGGACCCAGTGACCTGAGCCACCCAGTCTCCCTTCTCCACCTTCTGAAGGGAGGATGTAGGCTGTCGGGGAAGGCAGAGGGAGCCTGGAGCTTCCTGGGAGATGTGGGGAATGCGGACTTGGGTCAGTTATGAAGGCTTAAGGACCCTAAACATTGAGGACCAAGTTCCCTATGGAGGGGGAGCATCAGTCAGATCACTTTCTTGATTTGGTGGTCAGGCATCTTATTTTGTTTTTTAAAATAATCTCTACACTCAACGTGGGGCTTGAAATCACCACCCGGATAGCAAGAGTTGCATACTCTGTCAACTGAACCAGCCAGGGGCCCCGGTGGTCCAGCTTCTTGTGATGACCGGACACTGACCCTGGGGTTGGTGCAAATCACCTGTTTTGGGGGAGGTCCCATGGTCCCCTGTTGGGGATCTGGACTTTGTGCGGTCAGAGGTCAGGCGTCTTTAATACGCAGGAGGTAGACCCAGAGCCTGGGGGCAGGCTACCTGTAATGAATAGCAGCCTGTTAACGGTGGCTGACACCTCTGGCTTCATACAGGAGTCCATCCACAGGAACCAGCCTTCTGTTGGGACCCACAGGACAGCAGCCCACTCCCTCCAGCAGCCCTTATATTGGGCCAAATTCCCCTGCATCAAAAATCCCTGTGACCTTCAGTGATCTCTGCACTGATGCTGTCATCAGCAACCATGAAAAGTATCCAAGACCATGACCAGAGACTTATGAACAACTCTGATAAGTCCTCATTAATGACTGGTTTGACCCATCAGGGATATTGACTCATATCCTATGGCCCATTAATGATTGATCAGAGACCCAACAGTGATTTTGATGAAGTCCCTATTAATGACTCCAATTGGAGTTTCTCTGAAAACCAAAGTTCAGTGACCATCAATGACCCATAAATAACTTTGATCAATATCCAATGCTGATGAAAGACCTATCAGTGATCCTTCAGAGTTTTGGCCCGTATTACTATCAATAACCTAGATCAGTGAGCAGTCAGCCTATCTGTGCCTCCTCTGTGCTCTGCAGGGCAGTGAATCCAGAAATGACCGGTTTTGCAGGTTGTGCCCCCCTCTTAACTCCAGACCACATCTGTTGGTCATTGGTACCTGCTGGGTAGGGGTGTTGAAGACACCTGCACAGCTACTCCCCTTACTTTCCCTGGTTAGGACTTCAGCTGGAGTTAGCAGCTGTGGTGGATGTGCAGCTGGTGGAGAGGGAATGGAAAAGAAATTGTCCTGATTTGGTGTGGGGAGTGATGAGGAGGACTATCCCGAGGGCTCAAGTCTGGGGAACCAAGGTAGAGGAGTACCCAGCTCTTGCCTTGGGAATCCTAACTGGGGTACCCAAGGAGCTGGATAACTTGGTCCTGTTATGGGGGCTGATGGGAAGGGGGAACCTAAGTTCTGTTCTGGGGTTGAGAAGCCGGGGGGGGGGGGTCTGCCTTTGGGGACTCTGTCTAGGCCAGGCTTGAAGTTAGAAACTGCCTGTGGGTTGCTGACCTCTTTGAGGTCAGACGTTCTGATCTGGAGAGGAGGCATCTTCTAACCTTGCAGTCCACAGGCTGCTAGGGCAGGTAAGAAGACCGGGCCGACCTTGTCGCCCACTCGCCCTGTGGAATAGTTCTATGTGAGCTGCTGCCCAGATTTGGCCAGGGCCTGGGTCAGTGCCACTGTTTTCTCCAGACCCATGTCTTGCAGTGGCACGGCCATTAGCATCGCCCCGAGGCATAGGATACTGTGGTGTAATCAACCCAAAGCGGTGGGTTATCCTGGGGTCACTGACAGTGGTGGGGCCCCAGGGGCAGGCGGTCTCTGGGGCTGATCTTGGGGTCAGAGGCGTCCAGAATTTCCCACGCACCAATTTGCGCGCCCTTCGCGCTCCAGTCCACAGCGCGCACCAAGCCGCAGATGGCCCCCTGGTTGAGGCGGCCTGTCTCGTTCAGGCGGAGCAGCTCCGGGAGTTGCCCGGGGTCTGGCGGGGGGCCCGGAGGGCCCCGACTCCCTGTGGCCCCATCGCTCCCGGCCTGCGGGGTGCGAGACAGCCGGCACGTGCCACCGTCCTGCATCCGTGTCTCTGCGGCAGGTGCACTTTTCCCGACGGGATCCGGTTTCTCCCTGTCCCGTGTCTGTGTTGCCCAAGTGCCTGTCTCCGTGTCTGGCTCCCACTTCTCGGCCTCCCAACTTGACCCCGGCCTGGACCTGTCCCGGACAGTGGCCGTCGCCCGCCCTGCTTCCGATTCGCCCCGCCCGGCCCGGGGCCTCAGGAAGACGGCGGGTGGGCGGTGCCGCCTAGACAGGCGGGACTCTGGGCCAATGGCTGTCGTCTGCCCCGGCCAATCACGAAGGCCCGCGGCCGCGCGACTTCCGGGACTTCCCAGGCCTGCGGGCCCGTGGGCGCGCGAGGGTCTGGGGCCCGTGGGCGCGCGAGGGTCTGGGGCCCGTGGGCGCGCGAGGGTCTGGGGCCCGTGGGC
>NC_081562.1:226584-228841 GCF_022355385.1 Mustela nigripes | reverse complement strand
ACGAGCGTCCCGACGCGCACGCTCCCCGCCCCGCGCGCCCGCCGCGAACACAGAGGGGCGGACACGCTGCTGGTTCGGGAAGCTTTAAGCAAACGTCCGTCGGGCCCTCCCGGCCGGTCAGTCGTCCGCCTTGGTCGGGACCCGAGCCACGTAGTCCGAGTGCCGGATCCCGAAGCTCCAGCCGCGGGGTTTCCGGGGCTGCGGGACCAGGATTCAGGGTGACCCCGCGGGGGCCAGCCGTCCGGCCGCCGCGCGGGGGCCCCCCAGGACCCGGACCCTCCTCCCCCGCCTCTGACCCTGGGCCCGGGCTTCCAGGCCACCTGGTCCACGTTGTAGGCTGCGGGCCCGGGATTCAGGGTGTTATCTTGGGGGAGCGAAGTCCGCGCCAGCATGGAGAACTGGGGGGCCCGAGACTTGTAGATCCCAGTGTTCACCGCGTGGTAGGCACAGGGGCCCGGGGTCTGTGGGAGGGCGGCAGGGGCGCTGGGTCCGGCCTCCACTCCCCGCTGGCCACTGGCCCTCACCTCCTGCTTCGCGCCCCCTGTGGCCCGCAGCCGCCGACCCCTCGCTACAAGCCCGCCTGGCAGCCCCGCCCCACCTTGCTGAGGTCCTCGAAGAAACTGCCCACTGCGCTGCGGCCGTAGAGGGAGTAAGTTGGGGCCGAGACTTTACCGATGACGCGCGGACCCAAGAGCGAGGGCACAGTGTAGGTCGCAGGGCCTGGGGAGGAGCCAGCGAGGCGTGGGTCTAGGGGTCAGTCTTCGCGGACAGGCCGGGCTCTCTGCCCCCCTCGCCCCCGCAGCCGGCAGAGCGGTTGCCGGTCGGGGATGGGAAGGTCCGTGGGGCTGGGATGGGCCTTTCGTCTCACCTGGTGTCTGCTGCTTCGCGTGGGCGCCCCAGTTTCGGGGAGCGATGGTGTGCCGAGGCGCACTGGGGTACGTCGCGTTCCCGGCTCGCTCGGGGAAGTACCTGCCTGCGGGGCGGACCGGGGGTGTGGGCCGGAACCGGGTTGGGGGCGTGGTGGGGTCCCGGGTTGGGGGCCTGAGGTTAGGGTGACTCCGAGCCACGATTTGTCAAAGCCTGGTGGGGCTTGGAGTTCTTCCGAGATGCGGGTACGGGGGTAGCGAGTTTGGAGTAGTAGGGTACGCGAGGGCGGCTCGGGGCTCAGGCGGGGGATTCCCGGGCGGGCCTTTCTGGAGGCGGCGCGGCGTTGGGGAGACCGGGGTCCCAGGGGTCCTGACCCGGTCCGGGAGTGAGGAGGGGCGCTGCGTGGCGGGGGCGGCCGTAGATGGAGTAGGCGGGGGTGCCGTCGCGGCCGCGCACGGTTATGTGTGCAGGAACCAGGTGGCCGGGCCCCGGGCCGCAGGAAGTCTGCTGCGTGGGCAGGCGCGCGCCGAAGGAGAAGGCGGGGGCGCGGGGCCGCGACGGGTCGTGCAGGACGTAGCCTGCGGGAGCGACCCAGCATCACTGTGGGCCCCCCGCCGCTCCCCGCCCCGGGCACAGCCCGCCGTCCCCCGAGAACACACCCCGCTCCTCGCCGCCCTGCAGCCCAGGCACGGCGCCCGCCTCCCGGCACAGACCTCGCTGGCCCCGTCTGTCTACACCCGCCCGACGCCGGTACCGGTGTTCGGTGGCAGCATGTATTTGGGCCCCGGGCCTCTGTAGAGCGCTGCGATGGGGCCGCGGGGCCGGTGGGGCCGCCAAGGGCCGACCCAGACGTCCGAGCCCATAGCGCGCAGGGGTGGGGTGCGCTCACGGCCTGCGGTACCTGTGGACAGAAGGTGGCGGCCCCCGCCCCTCCACCCACCGCTGCCGCTTCTCGCGATCCGGGGGCGGGGCCCATCCCGTATCCCAGGAGCCGGGGAAACACACCCGAGCTTTCCCGGCCCTGCTGGGGGCGGGCGGGGGAGGCCTAGCTCTCGCCCCGGCCCCCAGAACGAGTCTAGTAGGGGTGTGTGAGTGCGCAAAGTTTGGTCTCAATCCTGCGGGAAAGGAATTCCCTGGGGTTTTGGGGCGCCGGGATGTTTTAGGGGCATGGCGTCGAGGACACCAAGGTGAGGGGGCGGGGTCGGAGCCCCAGTGCCCGGAGGGGGCCCCAAAGTTGATGCACTAACCTGTTTTTGTGGCTCCCGGCCGGGAAGGCAAGGTGGGGTGCCTGGATTCCCGCCCCTGCCCAGCCCGACTGCCAGACCCCATTGTGTCCAGATCTCGCCTCCTGGCAACGGGGACTGTCCTGCCCTCACCCCAACCTGGCTCC
>NC_081562.1:183344-226484 GCF_022355385.1 Mustela nigripes | reverse complement strand
CCCCCCCCCCCCCCCCCCCCCCCCCCCCGCCCCCGTACCCGCTGTGGACCGGGCTGCTCAGAGTCCTTCGCACTCCGTGGAGCCCTGCAGGCGGGGCCTTGGACCGGAGTGCTGGTGCCACCCTTCCCCAGGCTTCAGTACACCCATTCCAGAAACGGACGGATCTGTAAGGGGGAAAATGTGTGTATACGCATATATTTTTTTCATGTATATGAATTGTGAAATGAAATGAAATGCATATGAATTGTGAAATTTCATGTATATGAATTGTGAAGTGCAATGAAATGTATGAATATTTTTCATATATGTGAGAAAAAAATATATATGAGAATTAAGAAAAAAAGTAGTGCAAACAGCAAGTTCAAGTGAACTGTTCCGTGTAGAGAGAGAACTTTGCATTTAAGCCCACGGAATATTTGCAAAAATAATCTGGGCCATAAAACAAAACTGAAGATAAACATACAAATTGTATAAAGAGACGTAGGACACATATTTGATCAAACTCCAAAGTAATTCTTTAAAAAAAAGATTTTATTTATATGTTTATTTATTTGAGGTGGGGGGACTTGGGAGCTCGCAGATCTATGAGCAGGGGGAGGGGCAGAGGGGGAGGGAGGGACAGAATCTTAGGCGGGCTTTGCCCTGAGCCTGGGGCTGAGGTGGGGCTCCATCCCCCCACAACCCTAACCCCAGGATCATGGCCTGATCCAAACCAAGAGTCCCATGCTGAACCACTGAGCCTCCCAGGTGCCCTTAAAGTCCAAAATAAATCTAAGAAACAGTAAAAAAATTTTTTAAAAAGATAAAAACATAAATACCAAGATATTAACAAGTTTTCTTAAAAAACAACTGAATCGGGGCGCCTGGCTCAGTAGGTTAAGCCTCTCTGCCTTCAGCTCCGGTCATGATCTCGGGTTCCAGGGATTGAGCCCCACATCGGGCTCTCTGCTCAGCGGGGAGCCTGCTTCCTCCTCTCTCTGCTGCCTGCCTCTCTGCCTGCTTGTGGTCTCTGTCAAATAAATAAATAAAATCTTTAAAAAAAGAAAAGGAAAAACTGGGTCAAAGAGAAACTCAACTGTGAAGTTGCACATTATATGTCAAACTCTCAAGGATAGAGCCCTCCTATCCACCTCTACAGGACACAGCTAAAGCCGTGTTCAGAAGAAGACATACCCGCTAATACATTATTGATGAACAATTTTAAGTATAAAGAAACTTACTATTTATCTTAGAAACAGGAAAAAGAACAATCGAGTAAAAAAGAACGTGCATTCTCTCCAGCTGTGCCGCTCGCCAGCCTGCTCCTCGAAGGGGAATGGATGCGGAGTGCCCAGGGGTTTGTGGAAATTCTGGTCTTGGCCAAGGGAGCTCTGAGTCCAGTGCAGCAGGGAATGAGAACCGAGAATGGGCATTGCTGGGAGCACACGTCCGGGCCCTCCAAGGGGACCTGAGGGCGGTAGAGGGCGCATCGTATGTAGAGAATTTAAAAATAATACAGTGAGGCAGAGTTGGTCAGCTTTCTGTCATCCCGGTGAGACCAGCAGTTCTAAAGGGTCAGAGAGAAAACACTCCTCCACAAATCTTTTGTTCGTCCAGTTTTTTTTTTTTTTTTTGTCAGAGAGAGTGAGCACAGGCAGACAGAGTGGCAGGCAGAGGCAGAGGGAGAAACAGGCTTCTTGCCGAGCAAGGAGCCCGATGCGGGACTCGATCCCAGGACGCTGGGATCATGACCTGAGCTGAAGGCAGCCGCTTAACCCACTGAGCCACCCAGGCATCCCATGTTTGTCCAGTTTTAAGTAATACTGTGGCTAGTGTTGAGTTTTAGCAGGGTTTATGTTTCAAATTAGCATTTTTAATTACCACCCTTCAGGAAGCATTGTATTCTGTGTGGATATTAATTCAGACTCACTATAAGGTTTTCTTAGGAACCTAAGTGCCTCATGGTTGGGCATTGTGAATGGTTTTTAGAGCTTGAGGGGAGTTAGTGTCTCCTCTCCCAGGGGTAACTCCTCGCTCTCTTGAAGCCTTAGGTGTGAGACGAACAATGGCGCCAGTGACTGTGACAAGGGAGAAACAGCTCCAGGTTTCTCACTTCCGTAATTCTGCGACCTTTGGAGTTTTTATTTGTGTTTAAGATTTAAAAGCTGTAATAATTTTGGTTGCTGCAAACTTTATTTCATATGTAAAATATCTTACTAGAGATTGCTAATCTTAATTGCTTATCAAAGTAAAGAACGAGTCAGTAATTATTGCTGATTGTTAGGGGATCCTTACTGAAAAGCATGTTGCAGAGTAGCAGGGGTGTTGAGCAAAGCTCCACGCCGGGAGCAGACGCACCGGGTCTGTCCTCCTGGATGGGGGATCCATGGGGTACGCCGTGCTGTGGGCTCCTAGGGGCTCCTGGCAGCTTGGCCGTCGAGGGTCCGCATTTTCATGGGAGTTGGCCCCTGGGTGGGCGGTCCCAGAGCCAGTGCCCGCCCCTGTGCCCCAGGACTCTGCCCGGACTCAGTCGCCAGGTGGAGCAGAGGCTCTGCCAGAGACGGACGAACGTGGGCAGGAGGGCAGGACTGCGGGCCGGACTGCGCGCTAGGGCGAGCGGGCCGTGAGAGGACACGGTTTTCCAGCCGGTGAATGTTTTATTTCACTCCTCCCATGGAAGTAGCTGGATTTCTACCCAAGATACAAGCACGGTGCGTCCCGCCCTGAGGCTGCATTTCAGCCTATGCAGAAAGACACACGACCAGGAGCAGACGCCCCTGGTGCTCGTCCTGTTCCAGAATGGGCTCGTCTTCGGTTCACGGTACCGTGCCTGCCAGGCCAGCGGGGACAGGGCTGCTTGTACAAGGGCTGCGTGAAGTCAC
The DNA here is from genome assembly GCF_022355385.1 of Mustela nigripes. Taxonomy (NCBI): domain Eukaryota; kingdom Metazoa; phylum Chordata; class Mammalia; order Carnivora; family Mustelidae; genus Mustela; species Mustela nigripes. The sequence continues at coordinate 223,623 of NC_081562.1, read as the reverse complement.
GCGGTGCTCACTCGCACTTGGGCCGGTCCTGCAGCTTTCAGACCTACTGTGACCAGGGACTGTGAACGCCACTAAATCAATCTTCCCACATTTCCCCAAATGCTGCTTTAGGGGGACTTCCTGTGTGGAATCGCAGGGTCAAGGGGTAGACTATTGTGATTCAGTCCGTGTTGCCTCATTGCCTTCCTCGGAGGTTCAGACGCCGAGGATGCTGGTCAGTGAGGAGAGAGCCTGAGTCTCTTTTGGTCACTGTTTTGTCCCTAGTGGGTCATAAATATTTGGTGAATAAATAAATGAATTTACACTTTCTTCAGTGTATCATGAGTGTTTCTATTTCTGTATACCCTAACCAGTGAAAGCTAAGAACAGACTTTTAAGAGATAATATCCAAATATGTTTATCGAGCGTGTGTTATACGTCAGGCACTATTCTGAAAACGAGTTTGCTGGTATTCATTTAATCCTCACTGTGAAGCTTGGATTATTATTTATTCCAGGTTCACGCATAAGGAAACAGACCTGAGGGCTACATGCGTAGAAGGGGAGATTCAAATCCAGACGATCTGGCTCTCACTCTAGACCCTTCATGAATCACAGTGCCTCTAAATCTTGGCCAGTTGCACATGAAAATAAGGCCTTATTTTGTTGAGATTTGCATTACATTGGTTCTTAGGAAGAATGAACATAATTCATATATTTATTGGCAAACTGCCTGTTAATGTGTTTTTGTCAATTTTCCTGTTTGTGTCTTCATATATTTCTTATTGACTTGTAAGACAGTTTAAAAAAAAAGATTTTATTTGGGGGGCACGTGGGGGCGGGGCTCAGTTAACGTCCAACTTCCGATTTTGTCTGAGTTCATGATCTCAGGCTCATGAGATGGAGCCCTGCGTGGGGCTCTGTGGCCAGAAGGGAGTCTGCTGGAGATCCCTCTCCTCCTCCCTCCTCTAAAATAAATAAATCATTAAAAAAAATTTAAGTAATCTGTACACCTAGGGTGGGGCTCAAACTCTCGGTCCTGAGATCAAGAGTCACATGTTCTACTGACTGAGCCAGCCAGGTGTCCAGGATGACTTTGTTACATATGTTAAGTTTTGGGGGGGCCATATGTTTTCCAGATTTGTTATTTTTCTTTCAGGTTTTTGTTGGTAATTAAAAAAATTTTTTTTAAAATATTTTATTTATTTATTTGACAGAGACCACAAGTAGGCAGAGAGGCAGGCAGAGAGAGAGGAGGAAGCAGGCTCCCCGCCGAGCAGAGAGCTGGATGTGGAGCTTGATCCCAGGACCCTGAGATACGACCTGAGCTGAGCCACCCAGGCGCGCCCCTGTTGTTGGTAATTTTTGTTGCACAGGAGAATGACGTATTTCTACAGTTCCATATGTCAGACGTTTCTCTCCAGGCTTCTAGCTTTATGGCACAAAGAGAGCACTGTCGTCGTGTTAACCTTGAGTGTGCACACTCACACACACACGCACAACCCTATGGTTTTAAATTTATCATTTGGAATTTATTCTGTGTGTAGAATGAAGGAGGAATATGCCTGATTCTCCCCTCCTCCAGTACCATTTATCAAAAACACAAAAACGAAAACAAAAACAATTCGCAGATTGTTTATGGGCTCTGCCTTCTTGCCAAGTCCCGCACCAATGCTGTCATGTTTTCTTACGGCTTTCCGGCGCCTTTTGATTTCTGACAGGGCAAGTCCCTTCCCTTTAGCAGCCTTTCCAAAGTTACATGGATAATTTTAGGCACTTTTTTTTTTCTGGGTGAATTTCTCAATCTGTTGAAATTGATGGGAATTGCATTGGTCATGAACTTTCGGCTGGGCTATGGTTTTGAGCTTCCAGTTTAGGAACAGGTTATATTTCCGTAGGTCCAGCTTGGGTCTGTTGTGGAGGAGGGAGAGAGGGTGGTTGGAGGTGAAGCTGTACTGGGAATATGCTGGTCGTAAGTAAGAGATGAAGGGAAAGTGAGGGTTGCGCGTTGCTTTTTGGCTCGATGGACAGAGCCACGTGCCAGCCGTCACTCTGTCTCCTTCCCTCCCTGAACTCCACTGGTCTGCTCTACCCTGACCCTGGAGGGGCCCCACGCATGGCCTCCCTTTGGCTAGCAGGTGTGGTGCTGGGTTTTGTCCATAGAGGGTGCTGGACAGACACAACCAGGACTGGCCCAGAGAAGGGCCTTCATTCCTCGTGCTGGGGTGCGGCGGGTCGGTGCAGTGGCCGGGCTCCGAGGGCAGGAGGTGGGGGGCTGTCCCCTGAGCGGCCCTCCCAGGCAGTTGCTTCCTGCTTGCCTGCTCTCAAGTTTCTCCACGGTGCGGCAGCGGCTGCTCTATGCCCCAGTTCAGACTCGCCCTCAGGCCTGGCCACTTGTGGGAGCACACGCCGGTGGCCGGGCGCCAGGCTCTTCCGGTCCGGCTCTTCTGTCCTTCAGCCCCGCAGATGCGATGCAGAGCCTGGAACAGCTCGGGTGTTCGTCCACTTGTACGCTGATGTTTTTTCTTGATAAATACAGTTCGGTGTTGTAAATGTATTTTCTTTTTTAAAAAATATTTATTTATTCATTTTAGAGAGAGAGAGAGAGAGAGGCAGAGGGAGAGGGAGAGAAGCAGACTTCCCACTGAGTGCAGAGCTGAAAGTGGGGCTCGATCCCAGGACCCAGGGCAGACACTCAGCGGACTGAGCCACCCAGGTGCCGCCCTTACGATTTTCTTAATGATGTCTCTAGCTGGCTTGTGTGAACACAGTACCTAACAGGTGACACACAAGATACGTGTCATCACCTGCTTGTGTCGTCAGTAAGCCTCCCTCCTGGTCAGCAGGAGGCTATTACTAGTTAAGTGTGGGGGAGTCAACAGTTACGTGTGGGTTTTTGACGGCGTGAGGAGGGCCCGGCTCCCCAAGCCCTCCGTGCTCAGGGGTCGGCCGTGGCAGTGCCCCCGCGCTCGCTCCCCTCGCGGCCCCTGGAGCACTCTTCTGCCTCCTTTTCCTAGTTAACAGTTTTTAAAAAATTTTTTTAAATTGAAAAAATTTTTAAAAATATTTATTTATCAGAGAGAGAGAGAAGGAACACAAGTAGGGGGAGGGGCAGAGGCAGAGGGAGAAGCAGGCTCCCCGCTGAGCAGGAAGGCCCATTCGGGACTTGATCCCAGGACCCTGGAATCATGACCGGAGCCGAAGGCAGATGCTTAATGACTGAGCCCCCAGTTGTCCCGACAATCCGTAAATATCCGTGTGTGTGTGTGTGTTCCTGGTTCACATTTCTGGTGAGGCAGGACCGGATTCACAGGTGTGCATGCAGCTGTCGTCTACTGAGCTGAAGGCGGCGGTGAGCAGGGCAGGGTGACGTCCCTGTTGGGGTTCAGTACGGAAAACAGAAGCCATTGTGAAGCATTGAAGGCTGATGTGGATTTATTACAGGGAGCACTGCAAGGCCATCAGGTGGGCTGGTGGTGTAGGAACTGCGAGGTGGCCCCTTGAGTCGGAGGGACCAGGAACCTGCGACCTCGATATTTGTCCCCTCCGGCCCCCTGATGCCCCATTTTGGCAGCCCTGTCTGTGGTTCCCACAGACCACCTGTGGGGAGGTTTCAGCGACTCTACTTGATGTAGGAAAGACGTTAGGGTTCAAAGCCAATGACCAAGAAAGAATTCTTGAAACATCTTTGGTGCAAGAAGGTGGTTTTCTTAAAGCATGGGGACAGGACCCGAGGCCAGGGGAATGGGGTCATGACTTGTGGCCCATTATATATACTTTCAAGTTGGGAGGAGGTTAGGGAAAGCCCAAGTCTCTAAGGAATTTTGGAATCAAGGTTCCTGGGCTCTTGAGGGGGCTAGCTGGTGTTGGGAAAAGGTCTATTACCCTCTGGTAAAACCTGAGTCATGAGACCCTTCTTCTGTCTATTGGTGGGTCATATGCTTGGGGGATGATTGCGAACACATATCTTGGGGTTTAGAGATAAAGGAAGTTTCCAAAGACATTTTTTAAAAAGATTTTTTTTTATTTATTTGACAGAGAGATCACAAGCAGGCAGAGAGGCAGGCAGAGAGAGAGAGGAGGAAGCAATCTCCCTGCTGAGCAGAGAGCCTGATGCGGGGCTCGATCCCAGGACCCTGGGATCATGACCTGAGCCGAAGGCAGAGGCTTTAACCCATTGAGCCACTCAGGCGCCCTGTCCCTCTGGTCTTTCTTGGTATGAATTTCCTTTTATTTCTCCCACTTGACATTCATTGGGTCTTTGGAATCTCTGAATTGTCTTTCATCAGTTGTTATCTTTATGACATTAAGTTTTCCAATCCCTAAGTGTGGTAAATGTCTACATCAATTTAGAATTCAAAAAAATTTAAACTTATATATGAACCGAATTTAGCAACTGATTTCAAGATTTAGATAAGGGCACTTGGGGGACACAGCAGGTGAAGCCTCTGAGGGTCCTCCCAGGGTCCTGGGATCGAGTCCCGCATCAGGCTCTCTGCTCATCGGGGAGCCTGCTTCCTCCGCTCCCTCTGCCTGCTGCTCCCCCTGCTTGTGCTCTCTCTCTGTCTCTCTCTCTCTATCAAGTAAATAAATAAAATCTTCAAAAAATATTTAGATATATATATTCTCCCCTTTGGAATAAGAGGTGACTCTCACTATGTTTTATCTCTTTCTTCTCTCTCCCTTCTCATACTTTGTCCACATTTTAAATATTATGCCTTGGGCATCTGGGTGGTTTAGTCGGTTAAGTGTCTTTGGCTCAGGTCATGATTCCAGGGTCCTGGGCTCCCAGCTCCTTGGGGAGCCTGCTTCTCCCTTCCATCTGCTGCTCGCCCTGCTTATGCGTGTGCGCTCTCAAGCACACGTTCTCTCTGTCAAATAAATAAAATATTTTAAAAAATATTATGCCTCTTCTGTTACGGCTCTCCATAATACTGGTATTAAACTGGTATTAAAGCCACATTATTAATAATTATTGAGCTAAGATTTCCAATACCACATCTTTTTTTTTTTTTTAAAGATTTAATTAATTTATTTGACAGAAATCACAAGGAGGCAGAGAGGCAGGCAGAGAGAGAGGAGGAAGCAGGCTCCCCGCCGAGCAGAGAGCCCGATGTGGGACTCGATCCCAGGACCCTGAGATCACGACCTGAGCCGAAGACAGAGGCTTCAACCCACTGAGCCACCCAGGCACCCCTCCAATGCCACATCTTAAAGTCCTGTGCATGTTTTCATCCTTCCCACATTGTTGAATGCTTACATTGTAGCTTTTTCCATTTTAAATCATATTGTATTGTTTTTTTTTAAATAAAATTTTCCTTTTTTGCATGAGATTTTCCCATGTCAGATGAATTCCTTAAGAGGTCGTTCCTGTGGGGTGTGATTATTAAATCTGGGATTTATATTTTCTAAGCCTTAAACATTATTCTATTTATTTATTTATACATATATAAAAATACATGTATACTTTTCAGTAGAGGATTATTTATTATATTCTTTTAAATTATATTTTTATATATTATTAATATTAAATATATGTATATATATTTATTAATTCTTTTAAAATAGATTTTTTAATCATTTCTGATTATATAATATTTCCTGATTTTACAAATGGCAGTCACAGAGAAAGCCCTGCCTTTGGTGGGGTTTGCGGCTCTCCACTGGGAATTATGTCCTTACACCGCTGTGCTTCCCTTCCACTGAGTGTTTCGGAGAGAGCACAGCGGTGGCAAGGGCACCGTCCGGCTTTGTTCTGGCTCCGCGACCAGGCAGCGCCTGGGGTCTTCCGTGAGTGGCTGCAGAGGACCGGCTCATGTGCCGACGCTTCTTCTCAACCCAGGCGCCCAGGGTGTGTGGACGATGGGCTGCCAATAGGCAGGAGACGCGCCCATTCCTGTTCTGGGCTGTCTGAGGAAACAGAAGCCTCAGGTGCTAGGCAGGAGTCCCTCTCCATGCCTGCCTCAGCGGGGGCAGGGTGCCACGCGTGGTCACATCTACTTTCTGGGTGGTTTGTTTCTCACCTTGATGGGAACTTGGATATTTACACTATCTCTTGGCACAACTGGAACAATTTTTGTTTCACAGTTTGTCTAGATGACGTCATGTTCTGTCACCTTTCCAGCAGAACTACATTTTTACTTCCTCTGGAAAGTTAGGAGGGCAAATCTCCCACAATTTAGGGAGGTAGCATGTCCCCAGTCACCTTCCCAATAGGGGTTTTTTCCATGTGGCAGAGTTTTGCCCTCCCCTGGATTTTGACAGAGGGAGATGTCTTCTTTCCATAGAGGATGGGTCTAGACCCTTCCTGTGCCACCAAGACCCATCACAGTCCTTGACCCCTTGTGAAATTGTTTGGGGTGATCTCCTGTGCTTGGTTCTTCCCCACCATGGCACCCTAAGGTATCACTTGCTGGACACTTCTCCCGTTCTCTGACAGCAGCCCGGGGCTCTGCTAACAACAGGTGTTTGAAGAAGCTGGGTAGAAATGCCTGCTAGCGTGTGGCCTAGGAGGGGATACAGGTCATCTCCAACTTTTCAAGGTCTTTGGACCCCAAATAACCAAGAGGCAGGCCCTGGGACTGGGACAGGACTAAGTGCAAGGTCCATAAAGCCTGCCACCAACTTGAGATCCACCTTAAGGGACGGGCCCGCCTTCTACCTCCTACTGTCATCTAATATGCTCAGGGGAGCTGCGAGGCCACCAGATGGGTGAGGAACCTGAGGTCCAGCAGAGCCCAGGCTGGGTGCCAGGGATGCTCCTTGGCCATCTCCTCACTGCCTGAGTCAGGGAGAGGCCCTGTGTCCTAGAAAAAGTAATGAATACATGTTGTGGGGGCCTGCCTTTGTCCCAGAGACTCCTGGCTCCTTTTCATATCTGGGCCCCACTTGTCCCAAGACTTATTCCTGAGATCAGGTTAAGAGAGAAGCAGATGGAAGAGCCGTAGCTCCTCCCCCGAGAAGCCACGCTGAGGGAGGCCAGATGCACACCCAGCAGCAGTGCTGACCTGCAAGAGCCTGAGTTCCAGCAAGGACGCTGGGCCTGATTTGGCTAAGATGAGGGAAGGCCAAGGAATGCGATGGGATACCCGGAAGTCAGGCTGATAGATAAGCTGGGGTCAGAGGAGCCTCCCTGAGGGATCCTGGGGCTGGCTGATGAGGTAACAGGGGTGAGAGCAGGCTGGGGTCAGGGCTTCCTGGCGGCACCATGAGAGGCATTTGGGTAGTCAAGATGGTCCGCAGGGTGCAGGGAAGGCCCCGGAGGCTCTAGAAAGGGCAGGTGTTGTGATAAGCCAGGCCAATAAAGAGAGAAATACAACTTTTGGATTTTCTTTATTTTGTTCATTTTTTCCCCTCTTGACAGCCTAGCAAATTCCTTTAGCGAAATCTAGCCCATCTCTGCTGGGCTCAGGGTAAGGGAAGTCCAGCGGCTGCTGGGAGAGGGGAGGTGGGGGCCCCTCTCAAGCACCCTTCCGCGTCCGGGGAGAGAAGAGTGTGAGTTTCCAGTTCATGGCCGAGGTGACAGGAGGTTGCACTTTCTAAGACAGTGCTTAGTCTCAGGACGAATGCCCTCCATGATGTTCCCCAGTCTGAGACCCTCCTGCAGGGTTGGCACCACGGGCTGTATGCCTCTCCACCCCTCCTCCGCTGGCCCACAGTGGAGCCGACTTCTTGGGTTTCTGGTAATTTCATCAGGGCTGCATCATGTTGCTCAAGCTACAGATAACATCTCCCTGGGGGTAACTTTTCCCTGCCAGAGCCCCTGAGGCTAGACCCAGGGTCGGACCTGGAAGTCAGGGGGGTTGGAGGGTCTGTAGGCAGAAGCAGGTTGTCTGGGATCCGGAACAGTGTTAAGGAACAATGCCATTTGCCACTGGACCCCATGGGAAAGGAGAAGGGGCCAGGTGGGCCTGGAAAGGTCCCCGAGCTCCTGGAGCTCTTGGATATGATGTTGTCTCCTGATAGCTCCACCGACAAACCCCGATCCAGGGGCAGGCACAGAGACCCACCCCCTCCTAGGCCAGGCGGAGCGACTAGTCCCCCAGCCCAGGTCTACCTTAACTGGGCAGCTCTGTGGGCGGAGCGCATGGCTGATGCCATCTGTGCAGACAGCAGCCCAGGCCGGACAGCGGACCGCCCTGCAGGCAGCACACACGGCCTCCAGCTCGCTGACCTGGCTCCCAGGCTGAGTCTGCCGCCCAGCACCATGGTCCAGGGCACCCTGGAGCCCGATGGCCTCGGCGGGGGCTGGGACGGGGAGGATGACTCGGACGGCGCTGTCCTGGCCCTGCTGGCGCTGGCTGTGGTGGGCGCCACAGCACTGGCCTTGCACTGGTTTGGCTCTGGGCAGGACCAGGAGGCAGCAGGACCCGCACCCACAACCCCCGGGGCCCAGCCTTCTCAGGCGGGAGGAGCCAGGCCAGCCCTGCCCCTGAAGTCCAAGGTCAGTGGTGGTGTCGAGGGACACAGCTCCGGGCAGGGGAAGTTAGACTCTTCGGGACGTGGCCAGAGGAGTCTGGCTGCACCAGGGACCCAGGATCAGAAGCTCCGGGGAGCTGGAGGTCTGGCTGCCACAGCTCTACCTCCACTCAAGACACATGGCGAGGTGACCCTTGGAGGGACCTTGAGGCAGCAGCAAGGTCATGCCAGTGCAGGAGCCCCCCAAAGTCAAGGAAGGGAGCCTCTCAGGCCAGGTACTGCCCCCCTGGGTCAGAGCAAAGTAGGGGAGGTACCTGGCCCCATCCTGATACGCTTCACCCCTCGGAGTCCTGGCAGAGAGCTGGCAGGACGAGTGCAGGCAGGAGGCGTCCAAGTCAAGGTGCCAACTCACCAGAGCCTGCTCCCCATCACAGAACAGGACACCAGTCCCTGGCAACAAGGTGCAGGGCGACCTGGCTCACTAGAGAGAGGCCCCGGCTGCCGGCGGTGGCAGGTGGACCCCAGCTCAGGAGATAGGAGCCGCCACGTCCCACAGCTGGCCTCACTGCGCCTGGGCGCTGTGGTGAGTGTGTGGGACGCTGTGGATGCTGCCAGCAGCCTCGCCACAGGCTCTCAGAAGCCCTCTGCTCCCCGGGAGCTGCCTCCGTCACACCCCACACAGCCTGGGCCCCGGGCTGAGGGCATAGAGAAGGCCTACAGGGAGAGCATCCTCCAAGCAGCTCCTGTTCTGGCTCTGGAGAGCAGGGAGGCTCGGGGACCCCCAGCCCCCGTGGAAGGCTGGCCCTGGGAGAGGAAGGGTGTTCTTGTCACCAGGAGCACCAGCCAGGCCCCAGGCTCCACGGGCCCATGGCCAGAGGGGTCTCCGTGTGGACACTCACTCTTGTCTCAAGGGCAGGGGGCCACAGACCCCAATGACGCGGTAAAGGCGGGGGCTAATGGCTCTGGAGATGGCTCTTTCTTCAGCCCGGGACTGGGTGGGACACTGGAGCAAGCAGGCCACCGTGTCAGAGAAGGGGGAGAATCCCAGCGAGGCCAGGGGGAGCAGAGCAGTGAGCAGAGAGGAGGCGGTGGGGACCGAGGAAAGGCCACTGGAGGCGCCCCCTCCCGGAGTCCCTCAGCCACGCCCTCCCCACACATCCCTAAGCCTCTTCCACCCTTGGCTTCCCCTCGGACAGCCCGTCAGCACGGAGGTCTCTTACACGTAGGCCCTACTCTTCTGACCCCCTCTCCTTCAGACTCTTTGTCCCTCAGAGTTAGCCATTGTCCTGCAGAGGATGAAGCTCTCAGTGCAGTGCGAGCCCCAGCCCCCGCCCCCACCCCAGGCCCAGCCCCAGCCCCAGCCCCCAGTAGTGGGTCAAGGCTTATGACACAGGAGCCCAGCGTGGCCCTCAAGGACAAGCAGGAGGGACAAATCCCAACCAGCTGGGAAAACCTTATTTCCATGGTTCTTAGGAGTCACCCTTTCCCCAGGCAAGACAGACCCCAGGGGAGAGCCCCAAAGGCAGCTCTCGAGAGCCCTAGAGATCCCAGCACTGGTGCGCCCTCTGAGAACAGAGAGTCTGGTTCCCCGCCTGAAGGGGCCGCCCCCAGCCTGGAGCTCAGGGAAGGCTCCTCAGACGGACCGGCCACAGGGGCAGACGCGGGGGGCCTGGCTGAGGCGGGACGTGAGCAGCCGCAGAGCCGCGTGGAGACCGAGGAGGCTCCCGCTCCAGACCCTCCCTCAGGTCGGAGAGGCGATGCCGTCGAGGAGAAGCGAGAAGACCCTGTGCCGCCCGGCGCTGCCAGGCCCCCGGCCGCCGCCCCGCGCCCCGAGCCCAAGCAGCCCGGCCCCGAGCCCTCCGCCCCTGGGAGGGGCGCCTCGCAGCCGGTCCCGCACCCGTGGCGGCGCAGCGCGTGCGGAAGAGCCGAGAGCGCCGAGCGCGGGGTGGGCCCGGCCGCGCCGCGGAGACGCCCCGGAGAGGCTCGCGGGGAGCAGCCCGGCGCGGCGGGCAGCGGGGGGCCGTTCCCGGAGGCGCGGGAAGAAGCCGGGAAGCCCCCGGGGCTGCTGCAGAGGCCGGGGAGCCAGGGCCTGGCCCGGGAGCCGGCTCCGGCGGCCGCTCGGCCACCGCGGCTGGACCTGGGCAACTGCCTGGACGTCCTGGCCTTCGCCCAGCAGCACGGGGAGCCCGGCCTGGCGCGCGAGACCTACGAGCTGATGAGCGACAACCTGCTGCGCGTGCTGGGGGACCCGAGCCTCTACCGGCAGCTGAGCGGGGCGGACCGCGAGCGCATCCTGAGCCTCCGGACCGGCCGGGGCCGGGCGGTGCTGGGGGTCCTCGTGCTGCCCAGCCTGTACCAGGTGAGCCGCTCGGGGCTCGCCAGGGGCCCTTGCCGGGAGGAGGCTCCCGCTGCGGAGTCCGCGGCCCCGCCTCCCCGCCCGCACCTGCACGTGTTCGACGCTCGAGAAAACACCTGGCGGCCCCTGACTCAGGTGCCGGAGGAGGCCCCGCTGCGGGGCTGCGGCCTCTGCACCATGCACAACTACCTGTTCCTGGCGGGCGGCATTCGCGGCTCCGGCGCCAAGGCCGTCTGCTCCAACGAGGTCTTCTGCTACAACCCTCTGACCAACATCTGGAGCCAGGTGCGGCCCATGCAGCAGGCCCGCGCCCAGCTCAAGCTGGTGGCCCTGGACGGGCTGCTTTACGCCATCGGTGGCGAGTGCTTGTACAGCATGGAGCGCTATGATCCGCGCACGGACACCTGGACCCTGCGGGCGCCCCTGCCCGCAGGCACCTTCCCTGTGGCCCATGAGGCTGTGGCCTGTCGTGGGGACATCTACGTCACCGGGGGCCACCTCTTCTACCGCTTGCTGAGGTACAGCCCGGGGAGGGACGCGTGGGATGAGTGCCCCTACAGTGCCAGCCACCGGCGCTCCAGCGACATGGTGGCGCTGGGGGGCTTCCTCTACCGCTTTGACCTGCTGCGCGGCGTGGGCGCGGCGGTGATGCGCTACAACACGGTGACGGGCTCCTGGAGCCGCGCGGCCTCCTTGCGGCTGCCCGACCCCGCCCCACTCCACTGCACCACGCTGGGCGACACCATTTACTGCCTCAACCACCAGGTCACGGCCACCTTTACGGTCTCTGAGGGGACTGCCCAGTTCCAGGCCAGAGAGCTGCAGCCCTTTCCTCTGGGGAGTAAGGGGGTGCTCTGTCCATTCATCCTGACTCTGCCTGCCACGGACCCACTGCAGACTGCCCTCTGAGCTGCTGCTCTCCACCGAGACCCTGGGACTGGGAGTCCACGAGCACCTGGGGCATCGACTGCACAGTTGGGATCCAGAACTTTCTGCCATTGTTTCCGGGACTTTCCTTTTCTATTATAAGACTCATGATTTCCCCCTTCCATATCCCCCACCCCATAAAAGAGATTTCTCACCCTGGGAGCTGAGGCTCCTTGTACCCCTGAGCTCGTTGGGGGCGTCCCAAGCCTTTTCCCACCGCCCCCCACAGCATGTTGTCTCCTGCCTTTATGGCCCGGCTCTTGCCCTCACAGCTCAGTGGGCTCACACGGCCCCTCCTCCAGGATGGTTCTCCTCTTCTGGGCTCCGGCACCAGGCTCCCTCTTGCAGCGCTGCACTGTCTGGAAAAGCATCTGTGGGTCTCCTGGGACTCTGAGAGTCAGGGACTGATGAGGCGTCGTACTTAAGGACCAAGATGTGGCTTGTGGAGGAGCTGAGCGACCACTGAGCAGAGCAAGGAGGTGGCTAGAAGCGCAGTCACACTTCCTGTATTTTGTCCCTAGGGCCCCAAGCTGGACAAGGAGTCTATAAGGGAGTGGGAAGGGGAAACAAGAAACAGAAAAGTCCTCAGGAAAATGTCCTTACGCCAAGCCCTGGGAGCCTGGCTTGGCTCTTTCTGGGAACAGCTCTATAGCCTTCCTTTGTCTGACTGGTCCACAGAGGCCTAGAACCCTTGTCTAGGGAATGGTCCTGCTGACTGCAGCCCCCTCCTGGAAGCCCAGCCCAGGCCTGGCCAGGACCACTTGGGCTCGTGCCCCTCTGTGGGGCCTTTCCCACCTGCTCTGCCCCACCAGAAGCCAGCCTCGCTTCCCACCAACCCCCATTCTTACATGAGACCCAAGTTTCCCCTGAGCTCCTTCTCTTGTTAGCATGGACTTCGAAGAGACATCTAACTTCATTCTTCTCATTTATGAAATAGGGATAATGAACACATTATTATGTGTCCCTTTGCCTATTTTGGAATCCACCAGGGGAAGGTAATAAATCTGCCTGAACTCTGCTGCCTGCCCCAGCCTCTGACCTGGTTTGTCCCTGTCTGGCCTCATTTTGGCTTTTTATGCTATGCTTGGTGCTTCTGGCACTAAGGGTGTTTGATTCATTGAAAGCATCTGCATCTCAGAATTCTCATTTTTTGTTCACAAGGTTTGATATGCTGCTGGGTAGGACAGAAAGGGGTCCTCAGGGTGTTCTTAAAAATAAGTTTATTGAGAAACAAGTACGGTTCACACAGCTGTCTATTCTGGTCGCTGTTCCTCTGCCAGCAGAGAAGGCTCGGCGCCTCAGGGGCTTCTCCGTGGCGGCGAGGGCAGCGTGGGGCCGCGGCGGGCGAGGGGCCTACTGTTTATGCTTGGTCTCAGTGAGCAGCTCCTGCCAGTTCTTCTCCATCTCCTCCTTGCAGTTGAGGAAGGCGTCCTCCAGCCGGCGCATGGACTCTGCCAGCGAGGGGTTGGTGCGCATCACCACCATGTCGTAGGCCATCCACGTGGCTTGCACTGCAACAACGAGATGGGCCCTGATCAGGCCACAGAGTGGGGCTGGGCTCTGGAGGGCCCCGGGGAGGGCCCTGTGCCTCCGACCGCTCTACGCATCCCAGGGCCTAGATCCTGCTGTTCCCCGGAGAGGAAACCGGTAGGCTATGTGTTATAGGGTTCATAAAAACCCCTATTACAACTTCTCCCTACACAGGACAGTGCTACAACCTCCCTGACCTCACACGGGTCTTAACTTCTGGATGCACCAGCCCATGGCATTAAGGCTAGAGGCCAGTCTGATGTAAAATATTAGGAAAAATTAGAGCAAACAGAAGTCCTTCCCCATCTGTGGCTCATAACTCGTGGTTGCAGGGTGAGCCCTGAGGAGTCTGAAGGCCTATCGAAGCTCAGGAGGGGAGACAGCGCTCCCTCCAGCAAGGTCCTGAGCCTCATGTTACCTTATGTATAGTGGCCTGGGATGCTGGCCCACCTCTACCTCGGTACCTCTGTGCTTTCGTTAGGGCCAGTCCACAGAAGAGACAGGCAGAATGAATAATAATAATCGCGCTTGAGTATCTACACGTGACCAAGGTCAGCAGCACAGCAGGCTTGATGTTTTACAGAAAGTAATATCTGTTTGGTTAGGGAAAAACTGTCAGAAAGGCTATGTGCAGTATCTCAACAGATAGAGGGGATATAGCTATACAGTTCGCACAGGAATTCTTGAACTTTTGGGTACATGAGAGTCACTTGGGACACCTGTTGAAATGTAGGTCACTGGCCCCTCCCATAACTCAAAGGCTCTTTTTTTTCTTTTTTTAAGATTTTATTTATTTGACTGTGAGAGAGACTGAGACAGAAAGGAACACAGGCAGGGGCAGAGGGAGAGGGAGAAACAGACTCCCCACAGAGCAAGGAGCCTGATTTGGAGCTCGATCCCAGGATGCCGAAATCATGACCTAACCACTGAGTCACCCAGGCGCCCCTCAAAGAGGTTCTTATTTAGCAGGTTGGGAATGGTGCCCAGAACCTGTATCTTAATAAGCGGACCACCCTTGCAGACCACCTGAGTAGCAGGTGGAGCATGTTCCTGGGCGTCAGAGCCGTCGGCTTCTGGGCTCGCCACTTGCTACCTGTGTGACCAGGAACAAGTGACTTAAATGTACGAACCTCATCTGTAAAGGACAGATGATGTCCTAATCTTGCTGCTTGCTACGAAGATTAAATGGATGACATAGGCAATTTGCCTAGAACATATTAGGGTGTTCAAGACAGGAGAAACTCTTACTATAAAATAAATAATTGGTAAGAAATAAAAATTCAGGAGAAAAAAAGAGCTTGCAAAAGCGAGTCTCATGTAGTCCACACGGCAGCTAGAATTGTAGCTCTCAGTATCCTAAGGCCAAAGTAGAGGAAACATATTCAGGTTTAAGACTCTGGCCAAAAATAAAAGCAAACCCATTAAGACTTTTATCCTATGAAAAATTTCTCTCACTTTTATCCTATGAAAAATTTTCTGATAGGTATATTTTTTGAGAAGTATGTAATATATTTTATTTTTTAAAAGATTTTATTTATTTTATTGTAATATATTTAATTTTTTAAAAGGTTATTTATTTTTAGAGAGAGAGGGGGTGGGAGGGGCAGAGGAAGAGAGAGAGAGAGAATCTCAAGCAGACTCTATACTGAGTTCAGAGCCCGATTTGGGGGCTCAGGCTCCCAGGACCCTGAGATCCAAAATCAAGACTCGGCTGCCTGACCGCCTGAGTCACCCAGGCGCCCTGATGGCATCCATACTTTAAATACAACAAGTTTCGTCTGTGGCTACAGTTGTAGGTAATCACTGGCCAAAGAGAGCTGTTGGCACAGTGCCAAAGCACAGTTCAGAGAAGGCAAGTCGGTGAGACACCAAAACACCGCATCGAGAGCGAAACCCTGTTTGATTTGATCCAGGGAAGAAAATTCAGAATGCAGAGAATAGGAAGGACCCATGATTGTAAGAAAATCCTGCAGAAATATGTGTTTCCTGAGTTTTTAATCCATTCCGTATTTATTGAGCACTTCTGTGTGGGCGTTTTGCTCTGGCAGCCCCGCGATTTAGCGGCGAACACACCTGCTGTCATTAAGTGTCTACCCCAGCCGCTGTGGGAGGGGACAGAGGAAAGACACAAGACAAACTACAGGCTGTGAAGGCAGCAAGCTGCATGTGTTGTGGCAGAGAAACGGGGCAGGAGGAATCTGACTTTAAAGCAGGTGATAAGGGCAGGAGCTCTCTCTGAGATTTTGGTAAGGTCTGCGCAGCAGTAAAACTAAGGTCATCATCTCTGGAAAAGCCTGAGCAGCAGGTACTCTAAGAAGCCAAATGGGGCTCACCCCAAACACTGATAACCTTCTGGGTAGGGTTAAAGCCCTCGCATGGATATTAAGGAGAAATGGTGAAGATGTACACGTAGATGCAGGGTTCAGTAACGGATGTAGATAGAGCGCTCCAAACACCTGCTGTAGGCGCGGGGCGGACATCACTTAGGGCGCTCGGAGGTGAATCTGCTGTGTGGGCCTGGAAGGTAGAGACGGAGGACAGGGAGTAAAGGAATGGCGACAAGAGGGCCGGCTAAGCCCTGTGATGACGGGACGGAGATGCGCCTGGATTTTACAGCCACACACAAATTCCCACCTTCGGCAAAACAGACCAATCAACATTTTAAAATGTAAGTGGTGACATTCTGCTTCCCAGTCTCAGGCCCTAAATGGTCTTATGGATGAATTCTACCAAACTTTGAAAGAAGAGTTAATTCTTTTTTTTTTTTTTTAAGATTGTATTTATTTACTTGTGTATGAGAGAGCGTGCACAAGCAGCAGGCAGAGGAGGAAGCAGGCTCCCCACTGAGCAGGGAGCCCAAATGCGGGACTCAATCCCGGACCTTGGCAGAGGCTTAACTGACTGAGCCACCCAGGAATCCCAGAAGAGTTAATAATACAAGTGAGTCCAGAAATTAGGAAAAGAAGACCGATCATCTCGTTGTATGGGTATAGAAGCTTCCTACTTATAGGAAATTTGACAAAAGAGATCAGCAAAAATAAAAACACGATTTTCCCTCAGGGGGTTTGTTCTAAAATCAAAGATCATATGAAGAAATTATAGGTCTATTTCACATCAATATAGATATAAAACTCTAAATATGATATAGGCTAATCAAATCTAACAGTGAGTTAAAATAGTATTTATGATCAAGTAGAGTTTGTAAAAGAAATTCAAGGATGACTGAGTATCAGAAAACGAATCAGTGTAATTAAGCACTTTAATAAAAAGGGGGAATCAAGGGAATATCTCAATTAAAGCCCAAAAAAGCAGTTAACAAAGTTTAATACCTATTTATGATTTAAAAAAACCCCAAATCCTAACAAATTGGAAATAGAATGAGATACCCTTAATTCACTAAAAGCCTACAATGAACGATATACTTAAGGCAGAAACTCTGTGTGTACTCCCTTTAAAACTGGGATCAGACAAGGGTACTTCTGACAATGTCACTGGTATAGGAGATGCTGGCAAATGGAGTAAAGAATCTGGAGAGAATCAAGAGGTGTAAGGATTGGATGGTAAGAGATAAAAGTATCAGTATCTGGGGGCGCCTGGGAGGCTTAGTCAGTTAAGCAACTGACTCTTGATTTCAGCTCATGATCTCAGGGTTGTGAGATGGGGCCCCATGATGAAGACAAAGGGATCAACTCTCAGTGGGGAGTCAGTTTGAGGTTCTCTCTCCCTCTGCCCCCCACTTGTGCACTCTCAAAACAAACAAAAAACAAACTATCAGTATTTGTGAATTATAAAAATGTATGTGAGCAAATAAAGATCCAATAGCTAAGTCAATGCCTTATCAGATATCAAGATATTCTATAAAGTCATATGTGTGTGTGTGTGTGTGTGTGTATCACACACACAATTTTATTTATTTATTTGAGAGAGAAAGAGCCTACACAAGCAGGGAGGGGGCAGAGAGAGAGGGAGAAGCAGACTCCCCACTGAGCAGGGATTCCCAAAGCAGAACTCGATCCCAGGACCCTGAGATCGTGGCCTGAGCTGAAGGCAGATGCTTAACTCACTGAGCCACCCAAGAGCCACCCGTGACTTTAAGGTCATGTTTTTAAAAATAGTGGGGTATAGGGGCGCCTGAGTAGCTCATCATTAAGTATCTACCTTCGGCTCAGGTCATGATCCTGGGATTGAGGCTCACATCAGGCTTTCTGCTCAGTGGGGGGCCTGCTTCTCCCTCTCCCACTGCCTGTTTGTGCTCTCTGTCAAATGAATAAATAAAATCTTAAAAAAAAAATAGTGCAAAGAGACCAAAGGAAGAAAAGAGACCAAAGGAAGAAAAATAGTAAGTTCAGAGATAGATCTAAGTATATACGCAAATTTAGTAGAATGATAAAAGTAAAACCAAAATCAATGAACAAAAGACAGTTACTACAGGTGAATTAAAGATACACATACAGGGGCGCCTGGGTGGCTCAGTGGGTTAAGCCTCTGCCTTCGGCTCAGGTCATGATCTCAGGGTCCTGAAATCGAGCCCCACATCGGGTTCTCTACTCAGTAGGGAGCCTGCTTCCTCCTCTCTCTCTGCCTGTCCTCTCTGCCTACTTGTGATCTCTCTCTGTCGAATGAGTAAATAAAATCTTTTAAAAAAGATATAAATATAAAAATTAAAATAACATCCGTGAATCAAAATTTAGCAGAACATCTGTGATCTTGGGACTTCTTAAAACCTCCAAACCAGGGACGCCTGGGTGGCTCAGTTGGTTGGACGACTGTTTTCAGCTCAGGTCATGATCCTGGAGTCCCAGGATCGAGTCCCGCATCGGGCTCCCAGCTTCACAGGGAGTCTGCTTCTCCCTCTGACCTTCTCCTTGCTCATGTTCTCTCTCACCTCCTCTCTCTCAAATAAATAAATAAAATCTTTGAAAAAAAAAAAAAAACCTCCAAACCATAAGGCAAAATATTGGTGAGTCTTTCTGTCAAGAATTTTTTTCAACTAAGGACAACATGGAAAAGTTTTCAAAAAATGATAGAAGAAATTTATAATCCTTAAGGATGATAATGGGTTAATATCTATAATACATAAGAAACATTTCTAATTAATAAGACAGAAAATCGAATACTTAAAAAAAAAAAAAACTCTGGAAAACAACAAGTGTTGGTGAGGATGTGGAGAAATTGGAGCCCTTGTGAGCTGCTGGTGGGGATGTAAGGTGGTGCGTCATGTGTAAAACAGTCTGACATCCCCCCTAGGAAGCCAGGCAAAGAATTACCATGCGCCCTAGCAATTCCGCTTCTAGGTAATATTCCAAACAATGGGGAGCAGGTTCTCAAACAAATAACTTGTATACACGTGTTAATAGTAGCACTATTCACAAGAGCTAAAAGGTGGACACAACAAATATCAATCAAATGATGAATGAATAAATAAAATATGATATATCTGTACAGCGAGATTATTATTCAGCCATAGGAAGGAATAAAATACTAATATATTCTATAGTATGGATAAACTTTGAAAATACTATGCTAAGTTAAAGAAGCCAGAAACAAATTGTATTTACATATTATATGATTTATTTATATAAAATATCCAGAATGGATAAATCCAGAGGGACCGGAAACAGATTGCTGGTTGCAAGGGGTTGGGGATAGAGACCACGGAGATGACTGCCTAGGGGTCCAAAGTGTCTTTTTTGAATGATGCACATATTTTGAACTAGATAGAGTTGGTGGCTATGGGACATTGTGAATGTGTTAAATTCCCCTAAATATATACTTAAAAATGGTAAATTACATGGTGTATGAATTTCACCTAAATTTTTAAATTTAAATTTAAGATGTAGGTACTGTGATTATCTTTATTTTTCAGAAGTAGAAACAGAGAGGCAGAGAGGTTAAGTAGCTGCTAAAGTCACACAGGTAAAAAGTGGCACAGGCAGGATTTTACCCAAGTAACCAAGCGCCAGTGTCCGTGATTTTTCTTTTTTTAAAATTATTCTTTTACATTTTATTCCAATAACATTATAGTTCTGCCCTTCACATTCAGGTTAGTTAGTTCTTTGGTTATTTATTTATTTAAGAGTTTGTTTATTTATTTGAGAGAGAGAGTGGGAGGAAGAGGGAGAAAGAATTTGAAGCAGACTCCCTGCTGAGTGTGGCGTGGGGCTCAGTCCCATGACTGTGAGACCATGACCTGAGCCAAGAGTTGGACACTTAACTGACTGAGCCACCTGGGAGCCCTAGTTGGTTATTTATTTATTTACTTATTTAAAGATTTTATTTATTTATTTGACAGACAGAGATCACAAGTAGGCAGAGAGGCAGGCAGAGAGAGAGGGGGAAGCAGGCTTGCCGCTGAGCAGAGAGCCCGATGCAGGGCTCGATCCCAGGACCCTGAGATCATGACCTGAGTTGAAGGCAGATGCTTAACTGACTGAGCCCTTCAGCTGCCCCTGATTTTTAAGTAAGCCCTTATTTTTAAGTAAGCTCTATGCACAATATAGGGCTTGAACTCATGACCCTCCAATCAAGGGTCATTTGCTCTACTAACTGAGCCAGCCAGGCACCCCTCCAGTGTCCATATGTTTAACTACCTACAGTATACTGCTTCTTATGGTCCATAAGAAGAAATCCAAAAGACTAACGACCATATGAAGAAAGTCTGGAACTCTACTCAAATAGATCTTCATAATACAGATGAGTTTAAAAAAGAAGGTACAGGTTGGAGATATAATGCAATATAGTTTACACTACTTAAAATACATGCATAAAAACAAAATTACAAAATTTACAAAAATACACAGAAAGGGAATAAGCAAAAAAAAAAAAACAAAAAACAAAAAAAGAAATGGAAATAAAAGAATGTAAAAAGAAATAAGAAGATTGTTCTATGGACCAGTGATGATGACACATTGTGAACTCGAAGTGAGCCAAACTCCCTGCCAGAGAACCATTAAGAAAAACAAATCAACAAAACCAGAATCATCAGAAAACAGCAAATGAAGGACCCACTATGACAGAGAGGGGATGACTATCAATCACGAACTGAAAACATTTTTTTCCTCCCTGTGCCATGCAAGGAGGTACCAAGGGAAGCAATCTCATCCCAATACCTACTTCACTGTTAGCAAGAAGATGTCAAGAAGCTTAAGACACAAGGTTTCTTAAAATGCATAAAAAGTCGGGGCGCCTGGGTGGCTTAGTCAGTTAAGCATCTGCTTTTGGCTCAGGTCATGATCCCAGGATCCTGGGACTGAGTCCCCGCTGGGCTCCTTGCTCAATGGGGAAGCCTGCTTTTCCCTCTGCCTGTCGTTACCTGCCTGTGCTCTGGCTCCCTCTCTGAGAAATAAATAAATAAAATCTTTAAAAAATGCATTAAAAAGTTAAGGAGCTAAGAAAAATTCATTCATTTAGAAAAATATCTATTAAGCCCCTGGCATGGGTCAGTACCTGTTTTAAGTTTGGGGGACAGACCAATGAGAAGACCTGTCAAAGGTCTTGTCCTCATGATCATTACCTAATAAACTACACTAAGTAAACTTATAGAGTATGTTAAAAAGGAAATAAATACTAAGAAGAAACATGAATCAGTGAAGGAGGCTGAGAGTGTAAAAAATGATTGTAATTTCAAGAAAGGCACTTAGGAAACACTTCATTGAGAAAGCGACATTTAAATTACCTTTGGATGAAGTTCTTGATGTTAATATAGCTCAATTTATCAATCTTTTATTCTGTGTTTAGCATTTTGCCTCTTGTTTAGGAAATTCTACCCCACTCCCAAGTCACAAGATACTCTCCCCTATTTTCTTCCCAAGTTTTATACTTATTTTTGACACTTAAGTTCTCATCATGCTGAAGCTATTATGTGTATATGTGGGTAGGGATCCTTTTAAAATTTTTATTCTTTATGGATAACCAATTTCCCCAGCTTAATTATTAAATAGTTCCTTCTTTTCCTCCACTGATCTGCCATTTCACCTCTGTTATATATAAAAATTCTTGGGCACCTGGGTGGCTCAGTTGGTTAAGCATCTGCCTTTGGCTCAGGTCATGAGATCGAGTCCGGCATCGGGCTCTTTGCTCAGCAGGGAGTCTGCTTCTCCCTCTCCCTCTGCTGCTTGCACTCTGTCAAATAAATAAAATAAAATAAATAAAATTCTTGTGTGTGTGTGAATTTGTGTATGTATGTGTGTTATGTGTGTGTACATCTGTGTATGTGTGACTGTGTGTGTGTGTGTGTCTGTTTCTGGGCTCTCTGTTGTATTCTGTTACTCAACTTGTCTATTCCTAAGTCAAAATGACACTGTCTTAACTATACAGTTTTAATACATACGTATGTGTGTGTGTGTATATAAAAAATATATATGATATAATAAAGATTTTTAAAGATTTTATTTTTTTATTTGAGACTGACAGAGAGAGAGCGACCACAAAGAAGGGGAGAGGAAGAAGCAGACTTCCCGCTGAGCGGGGAGCCCGACTCGGGGTTTGATCCCATGACTCTGAGATCATGATGATCTGAGCCAAAGGCAGATGGCTAACCGACTGAGCCACCCAGGGGTCCCTTAACTATATACTTTTATAATAAATCTTGCTAATGGTAGGATAAACTCCATCCTTCTCTTCCTCAGAAATATCAGCTATTTTTGGCTTATAAGTCTCTCATAAATGTTTTAGAATAAACTTGTCAAGTTCCATGAAAAACCCTAGAAGGATTTTCACTAAAACTACTTTAAAGTCTAGGATGAAATCTGGGGAGAACAGTCACATTTATTGCTTTAAATCTTTCTGCTAACAAATGTTGCTAAAGCTCCATTTATTTGATCTTTAGTATCCATGTTAGTCAAGTTTGATCATTTTCTGCATAAAGGCCTTGTACATTCCTTCTTAAATTTCTTCCAGGGGAATTCATAGATGTGTGTGTGCACATGCCTGTGTGTGTGTGTGTGTGTGTGTGTGTGTTACTGTTATAAATTCCTTTAAAAAAATGTGGGGTGCCTGGATGGCTCAGTGGGTTGAGCATCTGCCTTTGGCTCCGGTCATGATCTCAGGGTCGTGGGATTGAGCTCCGATTTGGGCTCCCTGCTCAGGGGGAGCCTGCTTCCCCCTCTCTCTGCTGCCTACTTGTGATCTCTCTCTCTGTCAAATAAATAAATAAAATCTTTTTAAAAAATGTGCTCTCATTCTTTGTTTTTGGTATGTGAAAATGCAATTAACTTTTGTATACCGATTTATCTGCAGCTACCTTGCTAAGCTTTATTATTTCCAATAATGTATGCTTTAGATGCTCTCCGTAAATGTGGTTGTCAGCCTCCAACTTGACTACAGTAGTAGCCCTATTTCCCCCTCATTATTGAAAGATAATATTGCTAGATGCATAATTCTGGGTCAATAGTGTTTTTATGACATTTAGATATTATTCCACTAACTTGTAGTTTTCATAATTATTGATGAAAATTCCACTCCAGTTGTCATTCCTTTTCGTTTTCTTTCTCTCTGCTTTCTTGTAGTTTTTCTCTTTGTTTTTGGTGTTTTGAAGTTTTGCAATTACATGTCTAGATATAGATGTCACTTTATTTTGTTTCTGATGTGTTTTGTTTCTTGGATCTGTGATTTCATTATTCATCCTTTCTGGAAAATTCAAAGACCTTATATTATTGACTATTGTTATTGTTCCATTGTCTCTAATGTCTTTTTTCCCCAAGATTTCAAGTAGATATGTGTCAGACCTTCTTCAGCTATATCATAAGTGTCTTCATCTCTTCATACTTTTACTTTCTTTATCCCTTTTTGATGCATTATTCTCCAATTGATTTTCTCTTCAACTCTTGTTGATTTCTTTTTTATCTTACAATTTTACTTTTCCTTTTGAGAGGCTCCATTTGTTTTTTCAATCTGTCTATTCTTTTTTTTTTTTTTAAGATTTTATTTATTTTATTTGACAGACAGAGATCACAAGTAGGCAGAGAGGCAGGCAGAGAGAGAGAGGAGGAAGCAGGCTCCCCAATGAGCAGAGAGCCCGATGCGGGGCTCGATCCCAGGACCCTGAGATCATGACCTGGGCTGAAGGCAGAGGCTTTAACCCAGGTGCCCCTCAATCTGTCTATTCTTGAATTTCTTTCATGCTCACCTTAGTACTTGGCATCTGTTACCTCTTCAGCCCTTTTATACGTAGCTATTTATACTCTGCATCTGACACCGTCTACAGACCGTGCAGATCTAAATATGTTGGCTCTTGTTTCTGTGGACTTTCACTCATAGTGGCTTATCATTTCACATATTTGGAAGGCAGCTATGCTCATGGCTATACCACCAACACTGTATTTGGTAATATTTATCTGTGAGGTTATTGCTGAAGTAGCTCCCAGTCTCCTGCACACTGCTATATAGTCTCTCAAAAACATGTATCTCTTCATGTCACTCCCCTGCTTAGCTTTCTCCAGTATTCCCCTGTCGACTAAAGAATGACTGCTTAGTGTGGTACACAAAGTTGTTCATGATCTGACCCCAAATGACTGACTGAGATTTATTCTCTACCACTTTCACTTGTAGTTTATTCTTCAGTAGTTGAAATTTATTTTTTTCAAAGATTTTATTTATTTATCAGACAGAGATCACAAGCAGGCAGAGGCAGGCAGAGAGAGGGGGGAAGTGGGCTCTCGATCCCAGGACACTGAGATCATAACCTGAGCCGAAGGCAGAGGCTTAACCCACTGAGCCACCCAGGTGCCTCCAAAGTAATTGCTTTTTAGTTATTTTTCTTCCTTCCATGGCCATCAACTTTAGGAATAGGGACCTCATAACAATACTGCTGCAGGGATGTTCACTGGGAAAAGGGAAATAATCAGACCTTTTGGGGATTACTAGACGCTGGCTCTGTAATTGATACTAATTGATACTAATTGAGACTAATTGATACTAATTCCCGGAGACCCAGAATATCTCACTACCAGTCAGTACAGTGATCTACCACTCAGAATAGGGGCTTAAGGAGGTCATGTTGTCAACGGAGTTCTAGCTTGGGTCTTACAGTGGGCTCAATGGGTCTCTGAACACACTTTGTGAAAATTTTCCCATTTCCAATATACCTAATGGAAATAGATCACTCGGCAGCTGGGAGAATCCCTACATTTATTCCCTGACCCATGGAGTGAGGGCTCTATGGTAGGAAGACCAAGTGGAAACCACTAGAACTGCCTCTACCTATGAAAGCCGGAAATCAAAAACAACACTGCATTCCTGGCCGGATGGTACAAATTGGTGCCACCAGTAAGGATTTGAAAATCGCAGGGGGTCAATCTCTCCACATTCCCATTCGATTTGCTGATTTGGCCTGTGTAGAAGACAAACCTTAGAGAACAACAGTGGATTACTGTACACTCAGTCAGATGGTGGGTCTACTTCAGCTGCTTTCTAGATGAGGTTTTGTTGCCTGAGCAAACTAATGCATCCCCTGATATCTGATACACAGCTCTTGATCTCACGAATGCTTCTTCTCTGTACTTATCAGTAAAGACCGCCAGAAGCAGTTTGTTTTCTATGGACAAGGTCCACAACACATCTTCACTACCCTAACTCAGGTGTATCAACTCTCCAGCTTGATGCCATAGTGGAGTGGGCAGGGACTTTCAATGCTGTTCTTTCCCCAGGACATCAGGCTGGTCCATTACACTGATGCTATAAGGCTGACTGGACCCACTGAGCAAAAGAGGCCTAACACAGGAATATATACTGCGTGAGTCCATTTATATGAAACTCTAGGCAATTATATCAGTGATTGCCTGGTGCTGGGGAAGGAGGAGTGGGAATTGACTGGGGAAGGGCAGAAGAAAAACTTCTAGAGTGATAGAAATATTTTGTATTTTGATAGTTATGTTGGTGTATACATTTGGCAAAACTCAGCAAACTGCAGACTTAAAATATGCTTATTTTATTGTTTGTAAGTTATACCTAAATAAAGGTGACTTAAAAATAACAAGAACACAATTTATCAATCCTATGGGTTGTATGAAAATATCTAAAGATAAATCCACAGCCCCAAATGTTTTCATGACTTAAAAAGGAATAAAAGTGAATGAACAAAGCATTCCATGTAAAGGTTTAATAAAACAATAATAAGAATATTAGGGAAGACAGAAGGAAAGAGCCCAGAAACCCTATTAGGCTCACATATGGAGAAATAAACACATATTGAGATGCTTTCCTGGCCCAAATGCCCTTCTCTGAGAGTTTGTCTTCATCCACAGGGGTGAGCTTTACCTTCCATGCTATCCACCCATGTGGCTTAGGCAAACCTGGCTATGAACGATGTACACTACTGCATATGCAAACTTGTCGGCATTTAATAGCGATAGATTGGATGTATACATAGCATCTTGGAAAGAGCTGACATACATAGTTCTGAATGAAAAAAACAAAACAAAACAAACAGCACGAGACATATAACACAATACTATTTACAGAAATTTAAAATAAATTTATAAAATAGCAACATATATTTCATAAGAACACACATACACAAAATATATGTCTGTGGCAGAGAGGAAAGAGAGTGGCTATGGGAATAAGGCAAGAAAAATAAACTAGAGGGGTCCTTCACGGGCCAATTATCACAACGTATCATGAACTGAGGGTATGATAAAATCAATTTTCTACATCTGAGATTGAAAATGAACAATTTTTTCTACAACAGCACAATCAGGGACTAGAGGAACAGTCTCAAGGAACCAAAATGGAAAATAACAAAGTAATACGAGAGATTATAGAGATGGTAATGAAGATTAACACAAAAAGAGATGTACAATGGATAGTTGGAATTTCTGAAGAAGTAAACCAAAGAAATAGTATACAAAGTATACTTTGTCATGTTTCTTTAAAAAAAATACTAAAGGGGCACCTGAGTGGCTCAGTCAGTTAAGTGTCCAACTCTTGATTTCAGCTCAGGTCATGTTCTCAGGGTGGTGAAATCTAGCCCGGCATCCGGCTCTGCACTGGGCATGGAGCAAGCTTATGATTCTCTCTCTCCCTCTCCCTCTGCCCCCTATCCCCACTTGTGTGTGCATGTTCTCTCTCCCTCTTAAAAAAAAATAGCAGAAGTCTACTGCTCTAGAGGTCTAATGTATCCCACAAAAAGTGTTAGAGAATATTAACACCAATCTCATGTTAGTGAAGTATAGAACTTCCAGAATAAAGAATCTTAGAGGCAGAAAAAGTAAGTCACTTTCAAGAGGAGACACATGGGCAGGGCTCACACAGAGCCACTAAATGCTGAAAACATCTTTTAAGTTGTAAAGAAAATAATCACCTAGCCAAATTACCATCCAGTTATAAATGTAGACGTATTTTTTTAATTTTTTAAAAGATTTTATTCATTCATTTGAGAGAGAGAGGGAGAGAGAGAGAGAGAAACAGAGAGGGCACATGAAGGGGGAGAGGCAGAGGGAGAGGGAGAAGCAGACTCCCCAGTGAGCTGGGAGCCCGACATGGGGCTCAATCCTAGGACCTGTAAATCATGACCTGAGCCAACAGCAGATGCCCAACCATTTGAGCTACCCAGGTTCCCCTTGAATTTTATTTTTAAGTAATCCCACACCCAACATGGGGCTTGACCCTACAACCCCAAGATCAAGAATCACATACTCTATCAACTGAGCCAGTCAGGTGCCCCCACCTTTATAAATTCAAGGAACATATCCATAGCTATAGTTTCTAGGTTAAATATTTGAACTATGGAATACAGGATGTGTAAATCTCAACAACTGTAGGATTTATGTGAACAGAATGTAAATGTTGTAAATATCATTAATAATATAAATGTTATTTGTAGTTGATAATGAACACATACAGTATAATGAATGACAGTTTTGCCTTAGTTTCTTCATCCATAAAATAGGGATAGTAAGAGTCCCTATAGCTCATAAAACTGTTGTGAGGATTAAATGAACTATTTCACGTAAAGTGCTTAGAACAGCATCTAGCATTTAATAAATACTGAATAAATGTTGCTTATTAGTATTATTAGATCCTGAACAAGGATAAATGAAATACCTGAAGAAATAACCTGAATTTCCTTAATGTTTTCCCACAAACCTTCTTAATTTGGAACAATCTTACAGAAGCGAATGTATTTTTTATGGTGTTTAAAGATGGGATCAGGGGGCGCCTGGGTGGCTCAGTGGGTTAAAGCCTCTGCTTTCGGCTCGGGTCATGGTCTCAGGGTCCTGGGATCGAGCCCCACGTCGGGCTCGCTGCTCGGCAGGGAGCCTGCTTCCTCCTCTCTCTCTGCCTGCCTCTCTGCCTGCTTGTGATCTGTCTGTCAAATAAATAAATAAAATCTTTAAAAAAAAAGATGGGATCAGGAGGGTGACAAAGCCTAAGAGAAACAAACTGGGGTTGCTGGGGGGAGGGAGTGTGTGGAGAGGGTGGTGGGGGTGTGGTCATTGGGGAGGGTGTGGGCTATGGTGAGCACTGTGAAATGTATAAGCCTGATGATTCACAGGCCTGTACCCCTGGGGCAAATAGTACATTATATGTTAATTAAAAAAGAAAATAAAAATACTAAAAAGCTAAAAAAAAGTATATATTTAAGGTGTTCAATGTGATGACTTGATGTACTTACACATTGGGACATGTTTTTAAAAGTTCTTTTTTTAAAAAAAATATTTATTTATTTATTTGACAGAGAGATAGATCACAAATAGGCAGAGTGGCAGGCAGAGAGAAGGAGAAAGAGGCTCCCTACTGAGCAGAGAGCCCGATGCGGGGCTTGATCCCAGCACCCTGGGACCATGACCTGAGCTGAAGGCAGAGGCTCAACCCTCTGAGCCACCCGGGCACCCCAAAAGTTCTTATTTTTAATGTCATTAAGTTACTAATCTTTTCCTTATATTATTAGTGTGTTTTGTGTACTTTTTAAGAAATCTTTTTCTGACATAAAGATATTTGCTTACATTGAAAAAAAATTATTTGTTTAGAATGAAGAATTTCGGGGCGCCTGGATGGCTCAGTGGGTTAAAGCCCCTCGGCCTTCGGCTCAGGTCACGGTCCCAGGGTCCTGAGATCGAGCCCTGTGCAGGGCTCCCTGCTGCTCCCTCTGCCCCTCCTACCTGCCTGTACTCTCTCTCCAATAAATAAACACTTCTTAAAAAAGTGAAGAATTTCTTCAGTTTCACTTCAATTTAAATTCTTAAGTAAAATTAAGGTGAATACCCTATTTTAAAAGTAGCTTATATAGTATGATTCTATTTTAATGAAAGCATATCTTTTTAAAAAAAAAAGATTCCTCCATGCATCAATCCATTGATCCATCATTCTATTTTTGCACAGAGACTTGCCATAAGGTTCACCAACATTAATAGTTAATTCTGGGTGACTGAGTTTTGTTGATTTTCTTTTCTTTTTTTTTTTTTTAAAGATTTTATTTATTTATTTGACAGACAGAGATCACAAGTAGGCAGAGAGGCAGGCAGAGAGAGAGAAGGGAGCAGGACCCCCACTGAGCAGAGAGCCCGATGCGGGACTCGATCCCAGGACCCTGAGATCATGACCTGAGCCGAAGGCAGTGGCTTAACCCACTGAGCCACCCAGGGACCCATGATTTTATTTTTTCTATTGTTCCAGCTTTTATTTATTTTTGAGAGAGAGGGAGAATCTTAAGCAGGTTCCATGTGATGTGGGGATTTATCTCACATGACCCTGGGATCATGACCTGAGCCAAAATGAAGAGTCGGTTGCTTGACTGACTGAACCACCCAGGTGGCCCCCATTTTAGCTTTTAGTTTTGCAAACTTCCTGAATGATCTTTCCTCTAGTCTTCCTTCTCCAAACCATTCTTCTTCAGTTACCAGAGGTATCTTTCTTTCTTTTCTTTTCTTTTCTTTTTTTTTTAAGATTTATTTATTTATCTGAGAGAGAGGAGAGAGAGTGAGCAAGGGAGGGGCAGAAGGAGAGCGAGAAACTCAAGCAGACTCCTCACTGAGCGAGGACACCAACATGGGGCTCAACCTGACAACTCCGGGATCAGACCCGAGCTGACACCGAGAGGCAGAAGCTTTAGCTGCACCACCCAGGCACCCCCAGGGATGTCTTTCCAAAACAAAGTTTCTTCCTTGAGATCCCAAATGGCTTCCTATTACCTAGATAAGAAAGGTCAAACTCTTTAGCTTGGCACGGAGACCCTTCTTACCTTTACAGCCTCTTCTTTCTTTGGTCTGTGATCCTGTGAGTCCCATGCGCTAATCTCATTCCTTGACTACACCTGGCTTTCCTTCACTGGCACCCAGCCTAGGCTATCTCTTCTATAGGCTTCCTTCTCCTGTCTGCCTCCAACACCCCTGGCTCATCTGTCCAATCTCAATTCCTTCCCGAATGCTCTGTTCAAAGCCTCACTTGCCTCCCCAGTCAGCCTCTCTTTTTTTGTTCCCTCTGTAGCCCTTGGTATATACCATTATCAGCATCTTCCAGATTATAGTTTTAATATAAAATTGAAATGTGTTTTGGGCACCTGGGTGGCTCAGTGGGTTAAGCCTCTGCCTTCGGCTCAGGTCATGATCTCAGGGTCCTGGGATCGAGTCCCGCATCGGGCTCTCTGCTCAGCAGGGAGCCTGCTTCCTCCTCTCTCTCTGCCTGCCTCTCTGCCTGCTTGTGATCTCTGTCTGTCAGATAAATAAATAAATAAAATCTTTAAAAAAAATGGAAATGTGTTTTAATTTACATATTTAAATTATAATTAGCCATCTTGATGTCTGTTTCCAGCCCCCTACCTACTTATTCTAATGAAGGAGCATCTCTATTTGGCATCTCTATTCAACTTTATTTACTTATTTATTTATTTGAGAGAGAGAGCATAAGCAGGGCAGGGGCAGAGGAAGCCGGAGAAGCAGACTCCCCATCGCAGGGAGTCTGATGCAGGGCTTGATCCCAGGACCCCTGGATCACAACCCAAACCAAAGGCAGCCACTTAACCAACCGAACCCCCCAGGTGCTCTGGATTATAGAACTTTCTAAAAAGGTGTTTTAAAAATATAAAAAGCTTTCAAGTACATAGACCAAAAAATGCAAACATTTTAAAGTAGGAACTTTCTAAAGCCCATTGTAATAAATGGAGATTATTTGCAAACTAATAACATCCTTAAAAACAGGTTGTTTCTCATTTGAGTGGAGTATGCATACTTTCTAAAATTTGTTTTATATTAGTATTTTCTTTAATATAATTTAGGCTTACAAATTAGAGAATTATACATATTCTGGATTAGAACGAAATAAAGAGATTATAATGGGGGGTGGCCAGCTCAGTTTGTGGAACATATGACTTGATCTCGGGGTTACGAGTTGAAGCCTCACATTGGTTGTAAGATTACTTAAAAGTAAAATTTTTGAAAAAGTAATTATAATGGTATCACTACCGTGGCTGTTTATCACTTAACGGAAACATATTGAATAACAGACTAACATTCTTTTCCCAAAACGGAGAAATTTGTTCAACTCCACTGCTGCTTTATTCCACGGAACTAAGTGAACCTCCCATTTCAGCACCTCATCTGTCTTAGCACTATTACTCTGAGTTCTGTGTTTAAACAACTCATAGAAAGTAAGTTCTAATTCTGTTCACAGGTGTTATATTGTTTGTCATTTGCTAAGTATTTGAGCTTGGGTCTGGTACTGTGCCCAGTTACAAAAAAGAAATCACCGTTTCTGCCCTCAGAAGAGTCCAGTCGCAGAGATAGGATACAGACACACATAAAGTAATCAGAAAACACTGCGAGGCGATCTTTGGTGGTAGGGTCCAACTCTGTGGTAGAGTAGTTACAACATGGCGTAGAAGCTGAGCGGTGCTCAGGGAAGACCTTGTTAAGGCAGCTGATTTGAGCTCAGAAGTGTAGGAAGAATTTGACCTACTGGAAATAAGGGGGGAAACAACCTACCTGAGATTTTCTCCATCTCTTCCAGTAGCTTTTCCAAGTCTTTATTCAGGTCTGACAGCATTTTCAGCATGTTGTCATAGTTTCTTTCTCCAGGGTCAGAATCAGCCATCTAAGAAAGAAGACGCAGTGAGAGAGATATCAGGGTTTCGATTTCTCACGCCTGGAAAGGCCAAACCAGAAATCTGAGGTCATCTTTAATTTCTCCTTGTCTTACTATCCTGACATAAGGGGTCACTGAAACTCACCCATTTTATTTGCTCATGGAATATTTACTCATCTGTGGGTCAAGAAGGCCCAGTGCTTGGGAGTAGTCAGTGAACGCTACCTTTGTGGAACTTGTAGTCTTGCCCAGCTCTTTAAAGACTTTATCCTCCCTCTCTCCAAGGCTGCAACTTTACTTGAGGTCCATTCTTTTATCCACCATTGAATAGATTGACTGAGCATCTACTATGTGCCAGACATCTACTACGGCTGTGTAGATACTGTGGTATATTTGTGGGTCCAGACAGATAAAACCCATGCTCTCACTGAACTTCCATTCTAGGGGGAGACACAAATAATAAACAACAGAATGGTAAAGATACCTTCAGTTTGTGGTCACTGCACAAAGAAAACAAAACAGCATGGTTTAATAAAGAGGACCTTTCACGGGGAGGGGTGCTTTAGCTTGTCAAGTCAGCCAAGTCCTTTCTAATGAAGCAGTATTTGAACTGACACTTCAGTGGTAAGCATTTTAAAGATTTTATTTCATTTTACTTATTTGAGAGAGAGCATGAGCAGAGAAAGGGGCAGAGGGACAAGCAGACTCCCCACTGAGCAGGGGGCTTAATGTGGGGCTCAATTCAGGACCCTGAGATCATCATTTGAACTCAAGGCAGATGCTCAACTAACTGAGCCACCCAGGTGCCCCTGACACTTGAATCATAAAAAGAGCTAAGGGAAGACAGAAAGAATGGGTCGAGAACAGCTGGGAGTGGTCTTCATGTGTTTCAAAGCATGGAAAGAAAGTACAGCATGGAGTTCAGGAGCAAAGTGGTATAAGGTGAGATCAGTTCAGTAGGCAAGAATTTTGGTTTTGAGTATGAGGAAAAGCTATTGGAAATTGAGAGCAGGAGATCATGCTTTAAGAGAATGACTTCAGCTGCCATGTGGAAGATGGAGTGCTATAGAAGGCTGAGAGGAGGTAAGAGTGGGAGAACCAGTTAGTTAAGAGAGCACTAGAATGGTCTAGAGGTGGAAGTAGCTTTGGTTTAGGGTGGTAAGTAATGATATCAATGGTGAAAAGTGGAAGGGTTCAGGCTGTATTTTAGAAGATGAGCCAAAAGGATTTGGAAAGGGATCTGATATGTCTATGTTTGCAAGGGTAAGTGGTGGGAAGAGAAAAATCAAAATGACTCCTAATTTTGATGAGAACAACTTAATACATGGTGGTGTTATTAACTGAAGTGGGGAAGACTAAGAGAACATATTAGAAGGGAAATGAAATGCTCTATTTTTTTAAAGTTTTATTTATATAAGTAGTCTCCACGCAACATGGGGCTTGAACTCACAACCCTGAGAGTAAGAGTCACGAGCTCCACCGACTGAGCCAGCCAGGTGCCCCCCCAAATTCTCTATTTTGAGAATGTTAATGAGAGATGCCTTTTAGACCTGTGAGTAGAGATTCAAATAGCCAGATGAATATATATAGGTCTGGAATTCAGGAGAAAGGTTGGAGCTAAAAATACAAAGTTTGGAACTAATGGTGCACGCTATCTTCACCTTTCACTTGGACAATTTTCATAAACTCCTAACTTCCTGCTTCTGGCTTCATCTTGTCAAATCCGTTTTCCAGTTCACCTCCTGAATGACCTTGTATAACATGCAAATCTAACCATGTCACTCTGTTAACAACCCTTCAATAGCTCGCATTTTCTTTCAGGATAAAACATAATCTCTTACTACATATGTAAGATCCTTAATAACCTAGCTCCTGACTCTTCCCATTCTCATCCAGTTCTGGGTTGTGACCAAGGAACTGAAGAAAGCCTTAAGAGATCTCAAATTAAAATCTGTAAGAGTTGTGTATTTCCATGAGACATGATTAGAAAAGATCCATGAAAAAACATAAAACTTTGTAAAGTTAAAAAAATTTACAGTTTTCTTATAAAAGAGCTAAAGAAATTCAAAATGGATTAAAATCATTCTATCATGTAGATGGTTACAAAATCTGTGCAAAAGCAAAGTAGATAATGACACACTTCATATCTAAGTTGTGTGGCCACTTGCTCAATTCATTAATTTATATGCTACCTGTTATATTCTTTTACCCACACATTCAACACGTATTTATTGAGCACTATTTTAGACTCTGAGAATACAGCGGTGAACAAAACAGGTTAAAATTCCTGATTTCATGAATTTATATTCTAGTGGTGAGAGAAGAATATGAACAAGATTAATAAGTGAAATAAATATAAGGAGGGGACAGGTACCAAGGAAAAAAGTCAACCAGAGATGGAGGGGGGAACAGTATGTGTGAAGGGGGGGCTGTAATTTCAATAAGTGTACGGCCTTGTTACGATGAGCACAGGGTGTTGAATGGAAGTGTTGAATCACTATATTATACACCTGAAACTAACATTATGCTATATGTCAACTACTAGAATTTAAATAAAAACTTAAAAAAAAAAAAGAAAGGAGCAAAGAGTTGGAGAAAAAAGAAAGAGAGAGGCAAACCAAGAAACAGACTCTTAGGGAACAAACTGACAGTTGCCAGCGGGAGGTGGGTGAGGGGACCGGTTGAACAGGTGATATCAAGGAGCGCACTTGTCATGAGCGCTGAGTCTTGATTGAAAGTGTTGAATCACTATATTGAACATCTGAAACTAACATTATACTGTATGTTAACTAAATGGAATTTAAAGAAAAACTTAGAAATAAATAAGTAAGTGTGCACTGAAGTGATTTTGACCAGAGACTTGCAGGAAGTGAGAGAAGGGGCCATACAGATACCTGGGAAAAGTGTATCCCAGGCAGAGGAAAGAGTAAGAACAGAGCCCCCGAGCTTGGAGTTAGCTGGGTGAGCTGGAGGAAGAGCAACAAAGGCTATAGTTGGTTCAGAGAGAGGGAAGGGGAGAGTAGCAGAAAATGAAGTAAAAATGTGGGGGAGTAGAAGTATGGTGGACCCTGAGGCCACCAAAGAGACTCTTTTTCTTTGGGTGAGATGGGAGTCTGGGGGGGTGATAATCTGATTGACATTTTAATAAATCACTAGGTTGAGAGTAGCTTCTCTGGACCCAGGTGGAAGCAGGGAGACTAGAAGCCCACTAGAATAATGCAGGTGAGAGATAATAACAGCTTGGATTAGCACAGAAATGATGTAAGTAACATGAAGAGGATAACTCAGGGTACGTTTTGAGGGCAGGGCCAACAAGATTTGCTTAGTCAGTGTGGAGTTAGAGGCGACACGAAGATTTTTGGCTGACAACCAGAAATGGAGACACCGTTAACTGAGATGAGGGAAAACGAGAAGACGCTGGGTTGTGCGGGAAAGAAAGAACTCAGTTTTGAACATGCTAAGATGGGTGATGGGTATTGAGGAGGGCATGTGCTGTGATGAGCACTGGGTGTTATACTTAGTGAATGAATACTGAACACTATATCAAAAACTAGTTAAGCATTATACAGTGGCTAACCGAATATAACCAAAAGAAAAAGATATCTATGAGGCATCCAAGTGGGGATGCTGAGTAGGCAACTGGATAAATGAATTCAGGACAGAGTAGGCTAAAGACAGAAATTTAGGAGTCATCAGCATACAGATGCTATCTGACACGAGGCTGGGTGAGATCAAGGGAGATAATACAAACGGAGAAGGGGTCCATCAAGTTTGGGGAGATGCGAAGGAACCAGCCAAGGAGACTGAGGAAGAGAGGCCAGAGAGGTAGAAGGGAAGCAAGTCTGGACTCCTAAGTCAAGTCCAGACTCTCAGAGAGTCACTGGACCCCAGCTAATGTCCTCTGATGACATAACATCTCAACAAGCTGAGAAGACAACTCTAGAGAGTACAAAAGAAAGGAACCCCCAAAACTGTATGTGATAAAATAGGTGTTTCCTTAGTGGGTGAATAGCTTATAATGCTGAGAAGGTAAGGAATTAAGGAAGAGCATAAAAAAGAATTTCTGTGGCGCCTGGGTGGCTCAGTGGGTTAAGCCTCTGCCTTCAGCTCAGGTCTTGATCTCAGGGTCCTGGGATCGAGCCCCGCATCGGGCTCTCCGCTCAGCGGGGGGCCTGCTTCCCTTCCTCTCTCTTTCTGCCCGTCTCTCTGCCTACTTATGATCTCTCTCTGTCAAATAAATAAATAAAATCTTAAAAAAAAAAAAAAGAATTTCTAGGGTGCCTGGTGGCTCAGTCGGTTAAGCCTCTGCCTTCAGCTCAGGTCATGATCCCAGGGTCTGGCGATTGAGCCCCGCATCAGGCTCCCTGCTCAGAGGGGAGTCTGCTTCCTCCTCTCTACTTGTCCTCTCTCTCAGGTAAATAAAGATCTTTAAAAAGTAAAATTCCTGTGAATATTTGGTAGTTTATGCATTTCTATGTTTAAAAGAATTTGGCTTGTTAGAGTCAATAGGTCAGTTCCGTTGTTCTGGTTTAAAATGTGAAATTGATTATGGGTTATAATTTTATATATTTTTAAAGTTTTTATTTATTTGAGAAAGAGAGAGCACACAACTGGGGGGTGGGGGATTAGAGCAGAGGGAGAAGGATACTCCCCGCTGAGCAGGGAGCCCAACATGGGCACAATTCCAGGACCCTGAAATCATGACCCAAGCCGAAGATAGGTGCTCAACTGACTGAACCACCAAGGTGCCCCTGATTATGGGTTACAATTTTAAGTCAAAATCTGTTTAACTTTACAAAGAGGCTTAGAACATTTAGGAGAACCTGAAGTTCACCATATTTATAAGTTTCACTTATGATACTTATAAGAATTATTTAAGTGGGAAGGTTTGTTGTTAAGACAGCTGAGGGTACTTGCAAGACTCTATAGTGCTCTTCCTGCCTCAATGATGGATTGTCCACACAGAAATCAGGGCCACAATGTCAAAGTAGTCTGCAATACTAAGCCCCCACATGGAGAGCTCCTTTTCTGGAGTCTCCCAGACCTGTGATGGACCTTACGAGAATGGGAATTAAACTTTTGTTAAACCAAACACACAGACACACAGACACACAGACACACAGACACACACACGAGTTTAAGTTTGTAAATGGAACAAAAACATAATGTTTTTACTATTTAAATTTGCTAGACTTAGAATAAGATTGAGTTTAGAATGAGGGTGCCTGTGTGGCTCAGTGGGTTAAGCCTCTGCCTTCGGCTCAGGTCATGATCTCAGGGTCCTGGGATTGAGCCCTGCATCAGGCTCTCTGCTCGGTGGGGAGCCTGCTTCCCCCACTCTCTCTGTCTCCCTCTCTGCCTACTTGTGATCTCCCTGTCAAATAAATAAAAAAATACCTTGAAAAAAAAAAAGAGTTTAGAATGAGATAATTATTTAGAATAAGTAATCCAATAATGTAATAAACTAAAAATAATCTAATAATCTAAATCTAGTGATTTAGAGCATAAACTTAATTGCTCAAGAAAAACTGGATTTTTAATATTACTTATGTTAATAAAATAACATTACTTTTTAAAACCAAAGTAAACAATCAAATGCTCTTTCCTCTGTCTAAATAATGCCTTTAAAGTTACCGGAGCTCATATTTATCAATATCTAGCCATGTCCTCATATTTACTCTAAGCTTCAGTCATATCCAATATTTGGTAAATTGGGGTATCTACCATATGCCAACTAAGGACTACAGAAAAAAGGGATTAAAAAATAAACAGGTACTCAGTGCTGTAAACAAAGAAATAAGTCTGGCAAAAAGAAACCTGTTGTAAAGCAGGGTTCTTTGAAGAGCAATAGCCATTCATCCAGATGTCCTTGCTCGGTTTCAAATCAAAGCCTTCATATATAAAATGGCCCCTATAGCCAAGACATTGAGAACTCTGCAAACAGGTTCTCTCTTAACCTCCATGTGTGTACACATATTATTCTACTGCCTGAAATACCCTTCCCTCACGCTCTCTTGTTTTTAAAGACTCCGCTCAAGCGTCACGTCTAAGCGTCACGTCTAGAAGGCTTTCCTCACATTTCCCATCCTCAGCTCTGAAGGTGGCATCTCTTTTACATTTCAACAGCTTCCGCACCTCTTCCAGCCAGACACTGTTCTAAGCATTTACACCTTTAGAGGAATCCTAAAAAGTACGTACTATTATTGTTCTAATTTACAGATGAGGAAAACAGGGCTCAGAGAAATGACCAAAGTTGCCCCAGGTCAGACAGCAAAGACACAGATCTAAGAACTGGGCCCTGAGAATCTGGCTCCAGTCTGTGCGCTCACACATTACACTCCTGGTATGCAATAAATTCTTGATAAACATGTGAGTGAACGGAACTAACAAGGTGTAGTAAGCAACTAAAGAACAACTTGTGTGTACCCTGAAATTCCAGGATAGAAGGCAGGCTCTGCCATGTATCGGCTGTGAAAGGCTGGCAAGGTCCCCTATCTCCTTAAGTCTCAGCTTCCTCTTCTGTAAAATGGAAATAATAGCTCCTTTGCAGGTGATTGTGAAGACACACACAGCTGCGGGGATGGCAGACACCCACATTCACCAAATGAAATAGTTGGCAGGACTCCATGTGTAACACCAGGTATAGACAGAGTAGTTGCTCAGAAAATATTTTATGTTAAGGAGGTGAGAAAGAGATGTGAAGTGATTAACATAAAAGCTAACGTGTATTTCATGCTTAGTATGTGTCAGGAACCGTGTAAATTCTCAATGAGCACTGGCTGATTTCACAACCATGGAACAAAGTAAGTGCTATTACTCTCCCTGTTGTGCAGATAGGGAAACTGAGGATTGTGGAAGGATCTAAGCGAAGTCACACAGCCAAGCAGCCGCAGAGCCAGGCTGGAGCACAGTCCTGATTCTAGAGGCAGAGCTCCTTAGCACGCCATCTTCTCACGGCTGCCTCAGACAATACTGGTCGGCTTTGAGCCTGACTGTCGGGAGGGATGTAACAAAGGGGGTGGAGGGGTGGAGCGAAGAGGCTAACAGAGAGCTCAGCTTGGGGCAGCTTGAGTATGTGGTGCCCGTCCAGGCAAAGCTAGCCAACAGCTGAAATCCAGGGTTAGAGCCCTAGAGAGAGGGTAAACTGAAAATAGAGATTTGACGGTGTTTAAATTATGGGAAAAGATGAAATCATTCACAGTGACTGTGTAAAAGAAGAGAAAATGGACTTGGAAGAAGCTCTTAAATATCAGCCATTAAAAGCAGAAGAAAATGAGCCCATAAAAGACACTGATAAAAAGAAAGTAGAGAATTGGGGAGTATGTAGTTGAGACCAACAGAAAAGAGGAGGGAGGGGCCAGTTAATTCATTTAGTCAACAAATATTTATTGAACATCAGGCACTGTTTTGGGTGCTAGGAGTATACTAGCGAACAAAAAATAATATTTGCCCTTGTAGAGTTTACATTCTAGTGAAGGGAGATAGGCAATAAACACATAAATAAATAAATATAGAAAATATAGAAATATACATAAATATATTATATATTTATATATAATATTATATATAATATATATTATTTATATATAATACATAAATATATAAATTTATATAAATATAGAAAATTTGAGTTGGTGATAGAAAAGAAAAAAAAGGTAGGTTACAAAATAATGGAGTGTCAAGAACTACTCCATCTATGGTGAACTATGGAAATCCCCTTTGAGAAAGTGAGTCTTCAAATAGACTCAAGAAAGTGAGCATGTGAGCCCTGTGGGTACCTCAGGGAAGAATTCTATGCCGAGGAAACAGGGATGAAGAAACCTTCAGGCTAACTGTGCTTGAGAAGGACAAGAAGGCTAGAAGTGCTGGAGAGGAACGAAGGAGGGCAGGATGTTAGGCGAGGAGGATGAGGAGCTGGGGAGGATACTGCAGTTTCTACAAGACTTTGACTTTAATTCTGAGTGAGCGGAGATATTAGAGAAATCGGAGGGAGTGACACGATTTGAATTATGAATTAAAAGGATTTCTCTGGGAGCGTCTGACTCTTGGTTTCAGCTCAGGTCATGATCTCCGGGTCGTGTGTGGGGTCAAGCCCTGGGTCCACGCTGGGTGTGGGCCTGCTTATGATTCTCTCTCCCTGTGCCCACCAGCCCCGCTTACACACATGTGCTCACCGTCTCTCTCTAAAACAAACAAATATGTCAAACGATCACTCTGGCTGCAATGCTGAGAGCAGATTGGGATGGGGACGGTGAAGCAGAGAGGAGGCTGTGGCAGAACTCCAGGTAAGGGATGACAGGGCTTGGACTAGAGTGTTAGAGAAGTGGCAGTAGTGGGAAGTGACCGGATTCTGAATATGCTGGAAACATGGAGCCAACAGTATGTGCTGACATCCAAGTAGAAATATGTATCTGTAGTGTTGTGAAAAGCCTGGCTGAATATCTGTATTGAGTCACTGGGGTACAGATGACACTTAAGGCCATGGGACTAGCTGAGGTCTTCTGGGCAGTGAGGGTGGATGGAAAGGAGATTGGAGCTCTCCAGATTGGGAATCTGGGAAGAAGAGGAACCAGCAAAGGAGACTAAAAAGCAGCAGCAGGTCTTGGAAGTCAAGTGAAGAAAGTAAACAAAGAGTGATCAATTGTGTCTCACATAAAGTAGCATAAGGAAAAAAGTGACCGTGGATTCGACAATCTGAAGGTCACTGGCAAACTTGACAGAAGCTGTATTCATGGGGCAGCAGGGACAAAAGCCTGACCGCAATATGTTTACAGAGAAGGGAAGTAAGTAAAACTTGTGTGTTCTGGTTCAAAGAGAAGCAAAGAAAGGGCCAGCAGCTGGAATGTAATGTGGAGTTACAGGTATCTTTTGTTTTTAAGTTGGGAGAAGTTACAAGAGGCCCAGTGCATTTAAGACCTTTTATTTGGGGCGCCTGGGTGGCTCAGTGGGTTAAGCCGCTGCCTTCGGCTCAGGTCATGATCTCAGAGTCCTGGGATCGAGTCCCGCATCGGGCTCTCTGCTCAGCGGAGAGCCTGCTTCCCTCTCTCTCTCT
>NC_081562.1:166553-183244 GCF_022355385.1 Mustela nigripes | reverse complement strand
CTCTCTCTCTCTGCCTGCCTCTCCATCTACTTGTGATTTCTCTCTGTCAAATAAATAAATAAAATATTTAAAAAAAAAAAAAGACCTTTTATTTGGGTGTCAGGTCTCAGTGAGTAACTGAGTAACAGTAGCAATGATAACAAGAATTCCAAGAATAAAGAATTAACAGAGCATTAGGCAAAATAGATAGGGCATGCAGATTCAGTTGAGACAGGTAGGAGAAACGGGCGATAAATGAGCGGATGATAGAGGGAAGGACTTCTCTTTTTTATTCTACAAAGGCAGAGACTTGCCTGACTTTAGGTTTATGTGAAAGAACTTAGTTGAACAGAGAAGGCTGAAAACAGAAGAAAGGGTGCGTGGTGATGGTGCATGGGCTGGGTTCAGACAGGAAGAAGGTCACTTTACCCTAGAAAGGGTAGGTAAGGTCCAGGTTCAGGCCTGAGGTCTCTGGCTCACCCACAAATGGCAATGAAAAGGTCCTTCTCCCACCAGACATTCTTGGTTTCAGGAGAATGAGATGGGTTTGGCAAAGCGGAGCACCTCCCTAGAGGCACCTGGATATGCAGCAGAGAAGCAGTGGTTGTGTGGCTGGGGACACATGGCTGCACAGCACCCTCAGGCTCTAGGGTAGCACAGAGAAAAGGGATGGCGTGTAGCTGGCTTGGGATTTTGAAATGAGTGTGGTGGGTGGGCAGAGTGAGGGCACAGGGAAGAGAGTGCATTAGGAGGCTGAAGGTGATGGGTGGGGACTAAGCAGAAGCAGGGAGCCATGCCGTTGGGGGCAGGCGGATGGGGATGGAGGTTGCGGCCAGGGTGATGCTGGGTTTCACAGGTGGGATGAGCAGATCCAGGGAGAGGGGATGAGCTGGGGTGGAGGAGGACCAGGGCGAGCAGCCCACGGCTTTCCTTCCTGATAGGGTCGCTGCAGGGGAGCAAGACCAGGATGGGAAGGAGGGGAGTCCAGTGCCCAAGCCCAGGGGAAGGAGAGCAGCAGCCGACTAATGGGGCGAGGAGAGCAGGGAGGACCGGTGAAGAAGCCCTTCGGGTGCGAAGGGCTGGAGGTCCCAGGGCTCCTGCGGCGTGGAGCCTCCAGAGGTGTGCAGGGCTCAGGGGCCTGGAGGCCTGCTCGTCGTCTCAGGGTCTTGCCTGGCCTGAAGCGTCTGGCAGAGCCTGGGGTCCCCCTGGCAATGGGAACTGGGAAAGGGCACGTGGGGCTCTCGGGTGGAGATTCTTTGCGAGGGGCCCACGCGAGGAGCAGCCCAGGAGGGGCGTGTGCGCGGGTGGCGGGGTCCTGGAGTCGGAGGAGGAGGCTGTGGCGTGTGCGGTGCCCCGCTCCAGGTGTGCGGGCAACAGCGAGGGCCAGGCCGTAGGAGAGTTCAGTCTGGAGCCGGCAGAGTAAGAGGTCTGGAGATTGGGGTGAGGGAACTGGGGTGAAAGCGGGTTTGGGAGGTGAGGAGATGGGGTGAGGCGGCCTGAGGGGGGGTGTTGGGGCGGGTCTGGGGGGCAAGGAGACTAGACTGAGGAGGGGTGTGGGAGGCGGGGAGACAGGGGTGAGGGGGTGGGGGAGGGGCTGGGGGAGGGGGCGTAGAGGCTGGGGCGAGGGTCGGGTGTGTGGGTGAGGGTGGGGTGTCGTGGCTGGGGCCTGGGGTGAGGAGGGGTGTGAGGGGAGAGGAGACGGGTGAGGGGATGTGGGGAGGCGAGGAGCCTGGGGTGAGGGGCAAGAATACTGGGGTGACGGGTAGAGGAGGAGGAGGCTGGGCTGAGGGGTTTTGGGGCGCGAGGAGACTGGGGTAAGAACGGGGTGTGGGGGGCAGGGGCTGGGGTGACAGGGGTGTGGGGGCGGCGAGCGGCCCGTGGCGAGGGGACGGGCGAGAGCGGGATACCGGGTGAGGCGGCGGGCACAGCTCGGGGACGTCGTGGCCCCGGGGGCGGGGGCAGGAGGCGCAGGGAGGGCCAGGGACCCGTGACGGGGCGGGCCTCGCTCACCTCAAGCACCGCCTGCGCTCCTCGCGTGGTGGTCCGCGACCCACTTGTGTGGTGGGGAGCACGCGGCCGAGCTGGTCACGGAACCCCGCCCCTTTCCGTTAGCAGACCCGCCCCCTGGAGATGATTTCTCGCCCTCATTGGCCAGTGTCCCGAGGCGGAAGGGGCTGGGCCGCAAACACGTGAGTGTGCCGCCCTCTGGCTGGTCCCGAGTCTCGGCCTCGAGGTCTCATTGGCTGGTCTCCAGAGCGGAAGGGGCGGGGTCGCCGCGGGGGCTCTTGCCCGAAGTAGGGGTGGCTGAGGCGGAGGGAGAGCGGAACTGAAGGGAGGGTCCCCTCGTGGACCTGCTGGTTGTGCTCTTCTCCGCGGTTCGCCGGCGCAAGGCCTTGCCCGCAGGGCCCGGGCCTCCTGACCACCGCGTCCCCAGTGTCCGGGACAGCACTTGGCCCAGCAGGTGCCAGGAGGCGTTCGTGCAGGCCCAGACGCTCTCCGTCTTGGCGACCACCGCGCCTGCCGACGTCGAGGCAGCTGTCCGCCCCCAGGGACCTGCGGCCGCCAGGAGAGCGCCCCGGCGGTCCCCGGGTTAGGGTCTCCCGGGCTGCCGGCTGCGGGAGCGGGAGGGCGCGGGCTGCTCGGGCGAATGACGGCCGCGGTGCGGGGGTCGCAGGGCAGGGACGTCCCCCCGCTCAGAGCCGTCCAGAGGGTGGACTTGAGCGGGCTTGGTTTGGGGGAGGGGAGGGCGGAAGGGGCGGGGTTGGGCCCGAGGGCGAAGCCGGGCCGGGCCGCGGGGCGGCGGGGGCGAAGCGGGTTCGGGAGCAGGGCTCCGGCTTCCGGTCCGGGGTCCGCGGCGCGGCGCAGCGCACGCGGTGGAGCCCGAGCGTCCGGCGCGGCCGTCCGCGTGGCTGCCGGAGCCGCTTCCTGCCGCGGCCCGGGACAGACGCGCCGGGACGAGCAGGTTCCGTGAAGCCGGTTCCGTGAAGCCGACGGCCGGCGCGTGGCCAAGCTTCCTTCCGGCTCTTCGGACGGCGGCTCGGCCTCGCGGGTGAGCCGGACGGCGGGGGCTCAGCCCGGCCTTCGCGGGGGCCGCTGCTCCCCGGCGTCTCCCGGCCGGACGGTGCCCCCCCCCCCCCCGCGCTGGGGGCCCGGGCCGGCGGGGGTGGTGCGGGCGCTCCGTGTCGCCCCAGGCCCAACCCCTTGGCCCGACCCCTTGCCCTCTTCCCCGGGAGCCCGCGGGGCCACCTGGGACCAGCCCGAGGCGGGCCTTTGGTCGGCGCCTGAGTCGTGGTGCGGGGCAGAGCCTTCCTCTCAGCCGGGCGCCGAGGCCCCCTTCTGCCGCGCTAAGCCGCGAGGGGGTCGCGAGGGGGTCGCGAGGGGGTCGCGAGGGGGTCGCGACGCGCCTGTTCCTCCCTCCCCTCCCCCGCCAGCCGCGACCCGCGCGGACGCGCCAACCCCGGGGCTGCAAGTAGCTTATGGCTCAGTGGGTTGTCGCTGAGGTTTTCGCCTTGGGTCGGCGTTATGGTTTCCCTTACCTTTTTTAACCAAGAAAAAATCCGATTAAGAAAAGAAAGAAAGAAAACCTTGAATTTCGGCATTAACGGAAAGCCAGCTTTTTGGAAGGCGCTGCTCACTGCCCTCCAAGGCTGGGGGGCTGGTGTGCCCAGAAGCCTACCAAACCCACGCAGCCCCCCAGGGTAGGTGACCCAGGTGTACCCTCTGTGGCCTGGCTGCGAAGAGGTTCTTGGGATTCCAAGAAAGTTCTGGTGCGGAACGGAACACTCTGGGGGCTGAGATTCCTAAGCTTCTCGCCGAGACTGAGAGGCCATCAGGAGCCTCTGCCCTGGGAGTCCCCTCACGGGCTCTCTTCCGAGCTGCTCTCGGAGCCTGCATCGTCTTAGTTTTCGGTTTCTGTTTGGAGGACTTTGAGCCGCAGCAATACCTCCTACAGGCACATCAAGCGCCGCGTGTAAAAATCTCATCTAACCACTCAAGCACCCAGAGCAGAAAATGGGAATTCTCTTCCATGCCTGTCAGGTGTCCGGACCTACACTGACCTTCTGCGTCCTGAGTCTCCTTTCGGGAGTGTAAGTCCCGTCATTTTTCCCAACCGCGCCCCCCGGCCACCCTGCCGAGAGGGACAGACAGGTCTCCTTGCTTCTGTCCTCACCCCCCCCCCCCACGTTGTTCTAATGTCATTCTGGTTGGCCAGAATGATCCCATGAAGATTTGGGGCAGACTAGATCACCCTCTGTTCACCTCAGTGGCTT
This sequence comes from Mustela nigripes, assembly GCF_022355385.1. NCBI lineage: Eukaryota > Metazoa > Chordata > Mammalia > Carnivora > Mustelidae > Mustela > Mustela nigripes. The sequence continues at coordinate 178,994 of NC_081562.1, read as the reverse complement.
CTCCCGTCATTCGTATAAGCCAGAGCCCGGCGTCTGAGGCGCTTGAGGCCCCGATCCACCTGTCCCCTCCTGCTCCCTGCGCTCCCTCCACACCAGGCCCAGCCCCTCTGGTTCTGTTCCTGCAGCCGGCACCTGCCCCCTGGAAGCTCTGGCCCTGGCTGTCCACTCTGAGCCCTCCCTCCCTCCCGGTCAGTCAGATAGCCCCGCTCAGGAAGTCTGCCTTCCCAACCCCGTCTGAGACTGCCACCCACCCCGCCATTGCTCCCGCCCATTACTTTTCTCCTTAGCACTTATTACCATCTGCCTTACCATATAATTTACTCATTCTTCTTGCTTAATGCCTGTCTTCCCACTAGACTCTACGCCCCAGGGGGAGGGACTGTGTTGGCCAGTTTTATTCACTGCTGTATGCCAGTGCCTAGCCGATCATAGCACTAAATAAGTACTAAGTGAATTATTCCAAAAGGCTGCTGGTTCCCATGCCAGCCTCTCCATCCCCTAATCCATGCCTGTTTGACCTAATAGTGAATTCCACACGGCAGGTGCCTTGCTCAGCACCGAATCCCCAGCACAGCGCTGAGTAGGGGGTGGGTGCGCAATCAATGGTAGTTCAGAAGAGAAGGCCCGGGACTGTATGAATTCATTCCCGGGGTCTTGGCAACAAGCAGAGTGCTGAGACCCGGATTCCCTCTCACATGCAGGAGTAGGAATTAAGTGCTTTCTTATACTTTCCAGGAAAAAATTTATGTTTACTTTTAATGTTATTTTAATGTAAAAAGTCAACCTGAGGGAAGGAGCAGGTGTTGCTCCAGATTATACTGTGTGTCCTCTCACAGACACGACCACTTGGTGTGTAGACTGAGGGCCTGGGATTCTAGCCCTTCCCTATGGCCAGGAGGTGGCCATGGGCCTCCACAGGGCTGTGCCCCAGCCCAGAGGTGTGCAGAGGGCATGACCGTTCATGGCAGCTGGCAGCTGGGACCTGGCAGCTGGGCCCCACTCTCTGGCAGACAAACAGAAGTGGCCCCAGGGAACAGGTGAAGGTTGTGAAACAAGAGTTTAGTCCAAGTGGGTGTACACGGTGGTGACCTCAGGAGAAACATGCATTGCAAAGTAGGTCACAAGCCTCTCAGTCTCCCAGCCCCATCTCCTCCCCCTGCTACCTCTCTGGTCTGAGCTTGGGCAGGGGAGGGCCTCCTAGTCCCCAAATAAAACAAAGGTACCTAAGAGCTAAGGGAGAATTACAGAGGCTTATCTTTATTAGCGTCTAGCAAGAAAAAAAAAGTCAAAATTCCCTCCCTGCTCCAACCCCACTTCTACCACCTGGGCCCTCAGGGAGCAGCGTCTGTTTCGGGAGTGCCTGCTGCCAGAGCTGTCCTTGGACGCTGGACACCTGTGCATGGCCACTCCTTAGGCCTGCGAGCCGACCACAGGCCCCTTCTTCCACAGTGTAGGGATGAAAGGGCAGCTGCATTTCTCCAGCCCTCAGCTGTCAGCCTTGCGAACTTGGAAAAGATCAGCGATGTCCAGCAGAGCTTGGCGGATGTGGTTCCCAAAGCGCTGGGCATTCTGTGGGAGCCAAGAGCTCAGACCAACCCTTCAGGTGAGGCCCTGTCCCTCTGTCCCCACAACCAAGGACTCTTCCCCAGCCAGAAAGGGCCCCAGGTGGTAGCCCTCCTCAGGCCTGAGCAGGAGCGGGAGAGACTCACTGTCTCTGAGCTTGAGAACTTGCTGGAGACGTGGAAGAAGATGGTGTTCTCGCCCGCAATCATGTAGGAAACCCCATAGCCATCATCTGCCACCTGAGAGCAGCACGAGGAGTAAAGAAGTAAACCAAACCTTGCAGATCGGAAAGCTGATGTCATGCTTGCTGTCCCCACAAGATGCCCAGGAAGGGGCCCCACCCCACATGCTGCATTTCCCCTGAGGTCAGGAACATTTCTGAGCAACAGTGTGAAAACCGAGGAGCTCTGCCTACTGCAGGTCCAGACACTACCAGGGTCCAGGATATTGTGTTTCTCTCAGGAGGTTCAAGCTCACTGCCTCTCTCCTGGGAGTGTCTTCAGTTCCGGGGTCGATAGCTACCCATTCTCTTTCTACGCAGGGCAAGCCCAGGGCTATGCTCCTGCCCCTGGTCTGACTTCAGGGCGCTGTACTCTCCACTGAGATCCCTGGGGCCCAGTTCTGCTCATCGACCTCCTTTCAAGGGCACTTACAGGGCCAAAGCCACCACCGGCACCCAGGTGTTTGGGGTACTTGTTCGGGTCAAACATACGGATCTGGAATTGAGCAGTCTGGCTGGTGGAGAGGCGCCAGGGTTCTGAGAGCACCTGTACCAGGGAGATCACAGCAGTGAGGCACCATGCGTGAAATGCCACGCACTCAGCACTCAACCTGCTGACTGGTGATGCCTGAGCACCTGCATGAGCACAAACTTCCTGACCACCGTCTGCCTCTACAGGTTCCCCCTCCCACTCCCTCCCCGTCTGTTCTCACCATGACAGCATTTGCACAAAACCCTTGAGGCCCACGTGACCTAACTGTCCCCCAGGCCTCCTCTCCTACTGGCCTGTCCCTCCCTCAGCTCTGCTCCCTCCCCTCCTGCTGCTGCTCTTTGTCTGGAGGCTCCCTCTGCCCAGCCTCATCCTGCAGCCTCTTTGCTTTTCCCAAAGTGCTGTCACCACCTGAGCGCCACCATAGTTGTATGTCCACCCTCATGAGAACCACCTACTGAGAAATAGGACCACAGGCCTGGAAGGGGTGTGGAGCAGGAAAGCTGGCTCCAGCCCTCAAGGGAAATTTCTGGGGATCTGGGTAGAGGATAGGCCGTGCCCCCGCAGGAGAGGCCATGGGGAGAGGGGACACACCCGTCAACAATGCTGACCTCAGCCAGGAAAGGGGAGTTGACCCCCAGGTACTTGGAGACCAGGTAAAGGCAGAAGAGGTGCCTGTCTATCCCACACCCTGTCATGGCCAGGCGGTACATGTTCTGGTGTTTCTTTGAAGCCTTCCGGAAGAGATCTTGGAGGTCTGCTTTCTGGGGAGCAGAAGCGGAACAATGAAGAGTAGCCCTGCCCCTCAAGGTGGGCAGGAGGTGGAGGGTTTGGGGGGGCTCACCATGTGGGACCCCTCCACCATGGCCTGAACAAAGGCCGTGGACTCGCTGGTACAGGAACGCACGGTCTCGGTCCGTCCCTCCCGGAACATCCTGGTCATGGAGGCTTCATAGGTCAGGCAGAACTTGCCCCTGTCCTGAGGAGCACAGAGGTGTGAATCTGGCAGGTGAGGCTGGTGCCACCCTGCCCCTTAGCAGCCGGCGGGGCTCCTACCCGGAAGTGGGCCAGCTGCAGGGCAATCTGCACAAAGGCGTCCGGGCTGGTTCGACACTTCTTGATGAGGCCTTTGCCAAACGGCAGGAACTGGAAGCAGTACAGCTCCACGTCGTCTGCCAGTGCCTTGGCCACCTGGTAGGAGCTCTCGATGATGGCCCGGCACTGCCAAGATACGGAAGGGTCAGCTGCGGGCAGAGCTCGCCAAGCAGCGAGGCTGGGCAGGTTTCAGTGAGCCTTCAACATCTTCAGACACAGAGGGCAACCTGAGGGGCCTCCATCCCCAGAGGCCACGCTGGGCTTTGTGGGAAGAGGGAGGCTCCGTGGACGAGTCTCACGCCTCACGTCTTTCACGAACTGATGGTCCCAGGATCGCTGTTCTCTGCGTGGCCAGTCTGGACTCTGAGAAGCTCCCACCCCATGCCCCTGAGAGCGTCCCAGGTACTTGCCACTCTCACATGCTCCTCCCTGTCCCCTCTTGGCCTGCACACCTGCTCAGGAATGTCCCACTGCAGCCGCTGGGGAGCCATAAGCATGGGGTTCGGCTTGCCCAGGCAGTGCCCGGTCTCTGTGTAGCCCAGGTGGAAGGTGTCAGTGCCCAGGACAAACTGCAGGGAGAAGATCAGGCTGAGAAGCCACCCTCACACCCCGCACCCAGCCTGCCCGGCAGGACCCCCTCTGAGGGCCCATTACCTCCCAGAGGTGCCCTATGATAGGTGCGTCTGCCCACGCGTGTTCCGAGTTGAGGCCCAGCTGGCCGTTCTTGAAGGCGATGATAGTGAAAGACTTGTCAAACCACCTGCAGGAAAGGAGGCGGGAGATGCGGGGCGGTGGGGGGCAGCGCCAAGACAGGGGGAAGGAGCGGGGGCCTTCTGCGGGGCTGGGGTGCCACACCTGTTGTAGCAGTTGCCGTGTAGCAGGGCCTTGCCGTAGAGGCTGAGGCTGGCCTCATCTTCGGGGTCATAGTGGGGAGACTCCTCGTCCAGGGCCACGAAGAAAGCAGCACGCTCGATAGCATCCAGAGCGGCCTTGTTCTTGCCAGAGCTGAAGAAGGCCTGGCGTGCCTGTGCCCACTCCGCTCTGGGGGCACAAGGGCAGGGTGAGTGTGGGGTCACCGGGCGGCGGCGAAGGACACCTCTCAGGACGCGGCAGGGCCCGGGACCGGGGCTCCCAGGCTGTCCTGGCAGATGTCCCTGTCCTCCACACACTCCCACCCAGCCCCCGCCCAGTCGCATGTGGCTAGATGCGCCGTCTGCCGTGCCCGCCATCCTCCTCACTACGGAGGGGCCTGGCTTGGGCAGAGGGCACCCTGCCAGCACGTGCCTCCCTCAGTCATGCCCGTGGCCCCAAGTTCCAGGGTGGCATGCAGGAACAAGCTCCTCTTCTCATGGGGCTCCGGTACCTTCCCCCTGCAGTGAGGGCTGCCAGCTTTTCCTCCCCAGGCTGAGGTGGGGAGGGGTCGTCCAGGATCCTCTGGAACTGCATCTCTAGGTCGCAAGGCTTGAGCAGCTGGGAGCCCTCGTAGAGCCACACCTTGAAGAAGCGGCCCTTGTGGTAGACAGCCACGTGCCTGCTGTCCGAGAGGTGCTGCAGCAGGTCTGGGACAGAGCGGCAGGAAGGCTGAGGCAGGGCACACCTCCCGGCTCCCACTGCCCCCCAGGCCCCCTGTAGGCCTCCGTCTGGGCTTTCCTTTCCCAGCAGTGGAAGTGCTGGCACCAAGCCAGGCCCTGTGCTGGGCGTTCCCATCTGTCTTGCTTAATGCCAACAGTCCCATAAAGCACGTCCCAGAGGAGGAGGCCGACGCTCCGGGAAGCACACACACTGTCCCCGTGTCAGGAAGCAGGCCCTCGGCAAGCAGCCTCTCCTACTCCACTGGCTGTGAAGGGCTCCTGGAAAGCTCCGCTCCTCCCGCGACCCCTTCTTCAGACCACCTACCCCTGCCCTGGAAGGTCCTGGGGAGCAGAGGCTCTGTTCTGGGCCCTGCTGGTCACAAATCAAGTATTTTTTCCAGTTCCGTGACCCTGAGATGCTCGGGACGCTTGGTGACGGGCGCACAGATAGAAGGGTCAGCCACGTGAGGCGCAGACCTGGGAGGGAGGGGCCTCCGTCCCGACAGCCCCACCTCGGGCCCCTGGCGGTGGCCAGTACCTGAATCCTTGCCCGGGATCCGAGTAGTGTTGAACATCCTCTCCATCTGGGAGGAGCACATGGGTACAATGCCCTGCGCCATCACCTGGGAGGAAGGCCCGGCACGGCTCAGACTCAGGCCTCCTCTCCCTGCTGTGCCCTCGACCCCACACAACTCACAGGCTTGATTTCTTCCCGGTCCAGTTTACGGCGATACATGATCATAGCATGGACGACGTTTCCCAGGCGGGCTGCCTGTATGTTTGTATTCTGGATGAACACGAAGTCCTGCAGAGAGAGAGCGCAGAGCCCGCACGGGGTGTGACAGAGATGCGCAGCAGCACCTCTCCGTCCTGGTGTCACCTGGGTCTCCCCGCCTAGGGACCTGAGGGGTCCTGATCCCTTTCCCCGGTCCGTCCTGCACACGTGGTCAGGGTGTACTGCCAGAGGTGAGATGCATAGCTGGTCACGCCATCTCTCTGCCCAGCTTGAATCTTTGGAGCTGCTTTCTCCTAGCCTATTTTCTTTGGTCGTGTTTTGTTTATTTTGCATTGAGCACAGAGTTTCTACCACTGAAAAACAGTTTAAAACCTCCGTCACGGGCAAGCTGTACTAAGTGGTTGGGACGACAGCTCTGTGCAGGCGCGTGACTCGGAATGTGTTTTGGGCAGTGGGAGAGGAGGGGCCTGCTGTGCAGACTGGTGGCTGTGCTGAGGCCTGTGCTGGGAGCAGAAGGGCTGGTCATGTGTGTCAGGGGGAAGACCGTGACCTCGTGAGCTCTAAGAGAGGCAGCTCGGGATCCGCACAGTAACATAACAGGAAGGCGCAACGCAGGAAGTTCCCAGTGATGGTGTCAGGACAGCTGGGAACCTGTGGCTGGGAGACCGGTGGGAAAACCAAGGCAGGAAGGGAGAGAGCCTGGGCTGGTGAGGGCAGCGAGCCCGAGGGACTCTGACAGGGATAGTTCAGGCTGTGGGTCTATTGGACTCCCCAGATCCTCAGGACCCTTGCTGCCCTGAAACTGCTTCCCGACTATTCCAGATCTCCCCCATCTTCCCTGCCCCCAGGCCCACCCGCACCATGACGTAGTAGTTGCTGTTCACCACCAGGGGCGCCCTGCTCCTCAGGTACACGTACTCTTCCCACCAGTCACTCACCTGCAAGAGGAAAGGAAGAGTTAGTGCTGGGGCAGAGGGCAGGGGACAGATGCCCCTGACACAAGAGGGGTGAGGATAAGCCAAGGAGGGGACTCACATAGTTAGTTGCCCACCATGACTTGAGGACCAGGTACTTCTGCAGCCTGGGGGCAGTCTTCTCCTGAAAGTCCTTGGCCAGCGTCTCCATTCGGTAGTATTCCGCATCATCCAACAAGGGCCGCACAGATTCCAGGTACTGTCCAGCCAAGTCATTGTCAGCGTGGGGGCCAAACGGCAATGACTGCTTCTGTCCTGACTCTCTGCCAACCCAGCCCCATTTCTCTCAACCTCGCTCTTTGCAAGGGACAGTCCCTTAGTTTGGCGAAGTCCTCTGAGTCCAGCCTAGCCTGCCCAACGGGGATGTTTGATTCAGGCCCTTACCCGCTGAATTGTGGCCGGCACACTGGGCACGGGAAGCTTGGGCAGGGATGTCTGGAAGCTGTAGAGCATGGGCCGCCGGCTGGACAGAAGACGGACACAGATCTGGGCATACGGAGCAGAGAATGTTTCTGGTGAAAACCAGGGGAAGGAAACAAATTACAAACCCTTGAGGAGCTGGGCCCCTGACCCTCAGAACCAGGACAAACCTATGCACCAGGCACCAGTGCCCTGCCTGCCTCTTCCCTCCAGTTTAGAACCCCAAATGAGGCCCCTAGAGTCTCCAACCAGTTGCCTGAACCCATCCACTGGCTTCTGCTCACAGCCCAGACTTTGGTGAAGTGGCTGGTCTGGCCATGCATCTCGAACATCCAGCCATGGTAAGAAAGAAGCAGTTTCAGGGTTTGGCGGAAGAAGAAGATGCCCGTCATCCAGACGCCCGTGGAGAAGACGACCATGCTGAGAAGTGCCCGGGTCTGTGGGGTCTGGTAGGGGCCACATCTGTCAGAGAAGGGATAGGGCTGCAGGGAATCCACTTGAGGTCAGCCTTAGGAAAATTCTGACTTCAGTTTTGATGGTTGTGAACCAGCTTGGAGAAGGCATGGATGACCATTCTCCGGCACACTCCTGTCTGAATGCATTACATTACCAACTCGGATAATGGTGGCCCCCGGGGAGGGCTGCCCCTAGGACCTCCAGTGGCTGGTATCCTGAATGTGCCCAGCTCAAGAACCCTGGCCTTGGAGGCTGCCCAGCCCTCTCTTGTCACCCTTCTTCTTACCCCTCAGGGAGGCACCTCTGGATATAGCAGACCAGCCCCATGGAGATATCCACCTTGCAGTAGGAAGAACCCACTGTTGCCATGACGACAACCAGCCAGCTGGTGGGGCTGCCAGGGTACACACCCCTAAGGATGCCATTCTGTGGGGCAGAAACAGGCACACTTACAGCAGAAATGACGGTGGGCCCCTGTGAGGTCCTGGTCTTTGCCTGGGAGGCCACCTCCCTCCCTCACCTGCTGTGCTCATCCCTCCTTCAGGTCTGGTCTTCCCCTCCTCCGCCTGCAGCGCTCACTCACTCACTGGGTCCCACTGCTACTCCTTGCCCATCTCCCCTCCACACCTTGAGCACCTCTCTGGTTTCTGCACTGCTACAGCCTGCCGCCCAGCCAAACTGCCAGCCAAGGTGGAGGTGGAAGGTCTTGACAATGGGGCAGCAGCTGACACCTGGCCTCTGCCTTCGGGAAAACTCGATCCTGCAGCTGCTGGGAGGAAGAAGCCAGAACCACCCCCGCCCACCTTGATGCGAATCAGGCGTTTCTTCCAGGAGTTGATCCCGGACAAGTAGATGTGTTTTAGGGCCTCCCGACTGAGCCGGAAGTCGACCCCATCTGGGGTCACAGTGAACTGGAAGGCCACGGCCTGGTGCGCTTCCGCCATCCCGGAGGTTGGCCTTCACCTGGGAGGGGGCAGGGCAGGAGGGTGCGCGGGCGGACTTCGGCTGGCCCCGCCCCCAGCCGCCCTCCGCCTCGAGGGCCCCCGAGCCCCCGCCGCGCCCCCGCCCCCGCCCTCGGCCGCGATACACCAGCGGCCGCCCCAGGCCCGCCGCCCGCTTCGGCCCGGCCCCGGCCCCGGCCCCGGCCGCGGCTCCGTAGCGCGACCAACGGCCGCGGAACCCTCGCGCCCGCGTTCCGGGCGTGCTCCGTCCGCCACGGTGGGGCAGCGGTCGGGAAGAGGGCCGAGCCAGGAAATCTTCAGAAGCCCGGAGGACAGTGAAGGGCTGCCTCCGGGTTGGGGCGAGACGCGCCCCTGAAAGCAGAGTTGATCTGGGGCGAGGCAGACAACCCAACTGCAAGGGACCCCGCGCCGTCCGCGCCCCCTGCTCTGGTCTAGGCTTCTGAGCCCCACGGGCGGCCCCGTGTTGCCCCCCACTCCACTCACAGCTTGGGTTCGCTCCTGTCCGCGTGTGGGGCCAGTCGCTCTGGCCCGTGTCCCCATGTCCTTCAGGCCTGGCCATCCCTGCCCCGCCCTCACCGGGAACCTGACACCCACTCCCAAATTTGGGTTGAGAAAACGGATGTGGGGCGGCAACCAGAGTCCCCTCCTCTCTGTGGTGGGAATCTGGAGTGGGGGCGGGCCGGGTTTCGGCAAGCTGAGATTGCTCAGAGGTCTGGGACCTGGGGGGGGCCCAAAGGGTCTCACGTGAGGATGGCCGCATTGGCGCTAAAAATAGCTGAATGTAGGGAAAAGGTCATCCGAGTGTCAGCTGCGCTGCCCGTCCCCTGATCTCCAGTGCTCCGGGTTGGGCAGCCCCAGCCCAGTGCCCTCTTTGTACCCGCATTACCTCCTAGCCCGCCACCCAAATCGTTCTAGTGTGTGTCACTTCTAAGCTGGGGCCGGGAGGGGGAGGGCAGGGGGCTCCAGCTGCCACAGTGGACCCTTAACGCCTCCCCAGCCCAGAGCACCCGAGAGCCACCCTTCCCAGAGAAAACAAGGCTCACAGCAGCGATCACGCCTGTGAGTGTGTGGCACTCCCTGCTGGTACTTTCTGCAGCAGGGCTAGGACCGGGTGTGAAGGAAGAAGCTTGTTTATTGTCTCAAGGTACACAGCCAGGGGCTCTCTCCCACCATCTGCCTGCGGTGGAGACAGGCGGGCCATCCTCAGGCCCAGGCTTGCTCCAGGCTCAGCCCAGTCCCCAGAGCCTCCCTCCAAGGTCCTGCCCCGGAGGCTCCCGGAACAATCGGAGTTGGGGGCTGGAGAGTCAGGATGAGGGGAAGCCGCTCAGTTGTCCTTTCTGCTGGAAGTAGAACTGGAAGCGAGACTGGGCATACTCCTAGGGAAGGAAACCCCCCAGAAGACCTGTGAGAAGGCTTGAGACTAGCACCTGCCTCCCCCCCCATGTCTGCCCACAGATTTCCTGGGCAACATGAGGCCCCTGCTGTTCCCCCTCCTCCCACCTAACTCAGCCATCTGGGTCACTTACCAAGTAACCGAATTCTATGGTGGACATAGATGCCTGGAGGATAGACCAGAGGCCCCAGAAGAAATGGGACGCCAGAGCATATCTAAGGAGGGCAGGACAGACAGGGGTGCCGAGCATACTTGGCATCACCTGGATCTCGTTCCTCAGGCTGGTCAAGCCCCAAAGCTCAAACTTCTCCCCCACTGCCTTAATGCCAACACGGTCCTGACTCTTCCGCTCTGCCCCCTCCTGCAGTCCCAGAAGCCGGCCTGCCAGCCTCCTCCTCAGCCCCTCTTCCCCTGCACTCCGTGCTGCCCCGTCTCTCCTCACCGATTAGCCTCTACCAGCAAATCTTCTTCCAGTTTCCTCTGGTCCTCTTGGGAGATGGTCTCACCTTTCTTGACCTCTGCCAGGTAATGGCGAATAAAATGGAGCTGAGGTTGACAGACAGAGTCAGACCATGGGGAGACTGCGGAACATTTCCCAGTGAACACCCTTCCCCACCATTCTTCCCAGACCTCACCTTCCTCCTCCCTCACAGGCCAGGTCCCGCTCCCCAGCCTCCGGTCCACATACCTGCTGCCCCCGGGTGGGGTAGTCTGCAGGCTGCGCTTTGTAGAAAGGCCACTCCTCGTGAGTGTAATCATAAACCCACTCACAAAAATGGTTCCCAATGTCAAAGCCCCTGGGGGAAGAAGGTGGACACTCAGTCCCAAATACCCTGGGCAGCTGGGATGCAGAGAGGAAGGCCTAGTCTGCTTTCCAGGCTGTTGTGGGAGCAGAGCCACGGAGGCCATCCTCTTACCCTCACCTGTAGTTGTAACTGCTGTACTCAAAGTCGACCAGCATGAGTCTGTCAGTGGTTCCTGGCTCTGAGAGCAACAAGATGTTCCCTGGGAAAACGGGGTGGAGTTCCAGTGACTCCAGGGCCCTCTGGCCCCCCTCTCCTTAGGGGATGCCGGTGCTCTCTCCTACCTTCCTGGACATCATTGTGGCAGAAAACCACGGGTGATGGGGTGGAGTCTAGCAACTTCCTGTAGGAGAACAGGGGGCATGGGTCCTGAGCAGGAGTGACCAGAGGAGGGCCAGTCACCCCGTGGGCCAGGCCCTGAGCCCGCCCTCAGTAAATACTGGGGAGGTTCCTCAGTCGGTGCCTAGCACTGGTTCCTGCGCTGCGCTGTGCTGCTCTCCTACCCTGCCGTCCCTCACCTGAGGTTGCCCATCTCATCCTTCAGGCTGTAGGTCTCCAGCAGGTTCATCTGCGGGAGGCCAGTCGGGGGCAGGTCCTGGATCTGCTTGAGGTACCTGAAGTCCGAAGAAGAAGACATGCTCCGTCTGTTATCCCTTCCTATTTCCCCAGGCCGGGCTGTCCTACCCGTTTTCCGGTCACTGGAGGGCTTGTCTGCCTTACTCGGACGCCTGTTCTGTGTCAGAGTCCCGCGCTAGACACTGGGACACCTGATCCACTCAGCGGGACAGTCACCGACACATTCAGCTGCAGCCCAGGGTAGCATCGGGCAGGATCAGGGCTCAGAACAGGTGTGCAAGGGCCCTGAGGCGGCTCCGGACTCACCGTTCCATGGTCCCAAACAGCCAGTGGGGCTCCTTAGTGAACGGCATCTCCATGCCATGGAACCGGGCCATCTTCGTGGCGATTTCTGCTGACAGCACTGGCTCTCGGAGCTCACAGGTTTTCAGTGGCCGGCTCTGCACCCAGGAACCTATCAGGGTGGTGAGGGGGCTGGGGCAGGAGGGGGAAGGGGTGGGGAACGGAGGTGGGGGGGATGTCAGGGTCTGGGGGCAGGAGGTGCCTCGGGGAGGTCAGGGCCGGGCCGGGCTGGGCTCCTACTGGGATGTACTGTTCCAGCCGGCCCTCTGGGAAGACTCCGTAGAGCTGCGGCCCGAGCGACCGCTCTGCCAGGATGGCGAACATCACACTTTCGAGGACCAAGGAGTCCACGCCCTGCAGGAAGATGGACAGCCACGGGGCAGAGTCACGCGGGGCCGGAGGCCAACCCAGGAGCGTCTGCTCTGACCTCCCAGCACCGCCCCGCCTGCTCCACCGCCTGGAGACGCCCGCGCCAGGCTCCCGCGGAGCCAAGCCCCTGAGCCCCGGGGCCTCCGCGGCCCCGGCGGCGCGACGGGGCGACGGCCACCCGCCAGGCGGGAGGGCAGGCCCCGACGCCGGCGCCACGGCGGCCCTCGTCCGTCCTCACCTGCAGGATGGCCCCGTACAGCCGCAGCAGCACCTCCCGGGGCTCCCTGCCCACGCTGGGCAGCTGGTCCGGCAGCGAGCAGCGGAAGAGCAGGTTACTGAGGCCTCCGCTGCGGACCCACAGCGGCGTGCGCTCAGCCGGCGGCCGGCGGCACCTGCCCCCGCGTCCGCCCCGGGGCGGGCCTCCCCGCCGCCCCCCGCCCCGCGCGCGCCCCCCGCCCCGCGCGCGCCCCC